>NC_071265.1:27870853-28025853 GCF_023375685.1 Ictalurus furcatus | reverse complement strand
ATGTAGCCACATTGAAATACATAATCCGTTAGTTAAGCAAAAAAAAAAAAAAAAAAAAAAGCCTAGTTCGCTTAGCTAGCAAGGCTGTCATTAAATTGCTCTGGAAGCAATTTAGCAAAGATATGAGAGCCAAAAATTCTTACCATTGTACACTGGGGGAAAAAAAGGTCATTGAATTTACTTCTGGTGCATATAAGTCATGTCACAAAGATTGTGTTTACGAGTTGAACGCATGTGAACGCCACAACAAAGTCATCATTTCGAGTAGGGAAACTCTGGATTCTCCCTGTGCTCTGAGTTTCCGAGTTGGGGGTGTGTCAGTAAGACAACATGGAGGAATCGGTGGATGCGACGTATGAAGTTGACGGTAAATTTTGCGAAATCGAATGTTAACTCCCCTCTGAAGCTGTTTGGTTTATGCAGCAAGTTATTATGAGGCTTACGATACGATAGCATCGTACCGTTACGATATAATATGTAACGATAAAGTTTACGGCGGCTTCATGAATTGATTAAAAACACACCTGATGTGCAACCTTGCTGTATTTTTTCCCCCGTAGTTAATTAAGAGAAGCTCCGACCGAAGCGACTTGAATGCACCTGAAGTCGTCATTACGACTTCCCAACTCCTAAATACGAACTTCCCAGGAGGACTTGAACGCACGGTTTTTTAAAACGTGTATATTGGTTCCAGGTGAATGAATGGAGTTGCGTTACCACAATTTGTTTTCATACAGCCGATATGATTTGATCATGTATTTTCAGAGTCCTATAATCGAATGACACCCTGCACACCCACCCGAGCGCAGGACCGAGCGCAGGACCGAGCGCAGGACCCTGGTGTTGTGAGGCAGTGGCATTACCCACTACACTGTTGTGCCATTTAGTACAAGCGTTGAAATCAAGTCTTGATGAGAAACTTAATTTCTTTGTAAACTATACAGAATATTTTCTCTTAAACCTGACAGACTGCATATTCCCTTTCATTTAGGGTGGAAATGTAAAATCTCTCTATGCAGAAAAACACTAGCTAGCCAGCTTATTATTGTAACAGCTTAAGTAGAGTTAACAGATCTGATTTTAGTGTAGAACGTATTTCAGTTCAACCCAATACCTCCGCAAATTAAGCACGAACTCACATCAGTTTTATTTATCTATCTATCTAACTATCTATCTATCTATTTGTTTAAAGTTTTGTCTGCTTTTCTGTTCTGTTTCCCCCCAGCAGGCATATTATCAGAGCAAGTCACATCTCTTCTTTTCTCACCTTTTATTTATGGAAGGTTTATTTCCAAATCAAGCTACAGTAGATTTCACTAAGTTTCCGTAGCAACATTCATTCATCATCATGATCTGTAACTTACTGTTACTGTCTTCAGCATTACACATTTTTTTCTGTCAGTATGTAAACCCAGCATTGGGTCTCGTCAAGACTTCTACTTTCTTCCCAAATCTGTACTGTGCAGCCTTTATGTGCGTGTGCGTGCGTGTGCGTGTGCGTGTGAGAAAGAGCGAGTGAACGGGAAAGAGAGAGGGAGAAAGTTAATCCCTTCCACTGCCTGGTCCAGGTTTACATTCCTCAGTGTTGTAAGTACATACCTTTCGTATTAGTTTACCATAATATCAAAATAATTCAATATGCTTCACTAAGTCATTTAATACAAGTGGAGTTTAAGGGGTTAAAGAGGAAGTGGGGGGAGGGGAGAGAGAAAATGTGAGCATGTTGCCGGTTTCGTGGAATGGCGTTTACCCTGAGTAATCCGTATAGGAGGATTAGATCAGCCATAACATGACTATGACATGGGGATCAGACCTCCATCATTAAGCTCTCCTCGGAGAGTGTGTTATACTGATGGAGCGAGTTAATTGCCCCAGTGTGAGCTGTTGAGCTCATCTGTGACTCTAGTTATCAGTAAAGTGTTTGTGTGGCTGGGTGTGTGTGTGTGTGTGTGTGTGTGTGTGGGTGGGTGTGTGGCTGGGTGTGTGTGTGTGTGTGTGTGTGTGTGTGGGTGGGTGTGTGACTGGGCGTGTGTGTGTGTGGGTGGGTGTGTGGTAATTTGCTTCTCACCTTCCAACTGGCTTGGTCCATTAGGACTGTACACTGCTTCTGACTCGAACTGTTACTTTTATGCAGTTTTTTACAATTGGAAGCTTCTGCTTAGGTCTCTCTCTCTCTCTCTCTCTCTCTCTCTCTCTCTCTCTTGTTGCTCTCTCTCTCTCTTGCTCTCTCTTGCGCTCTGTCTCACTCGCTCTCGCTCGCTCTCTCGCTCTCGCTCGCTCTCTCTCTCTTGCTCGCTCTCTTGCTCGCTCTCTTGCTCGCTCTCTCTCTCTTGCTCTCTCTCTCTTGCTCGCTCTCTCTTGCTTGCTCTCTGTCTTTTGCTTGCTCGCTCTTTCTCTCTCTTGCTCTCTGTCATTGCTCTCTCTCTCTCTCTCTCTCTCTCTCTCTTACACTCTCTCTCTCTCTCTCTCTCTCTCTCTCTCTCATACAAGAAGCCCAATATGTTTTGTATGTCTGTCTTGTTTGTCTCTGTGTTATTCTGTTTGTGTCTTTGCCTGTCTGTTTATCTGTTTGTCTGCTTGTATGTTTTTCAGTCTGTCTGCCTATCTGTCTGTTAGTTTGTCTGTCTTTTCTCATCTAGCTATCTATTTGTCTGGCTGTCTACTGTACTGTTGATGATTAAATCTTAAAATTGTTAAGGGTTTTTGTTTTGTTCCTCTGGGTTCTACAACAGAATGTTCTCCTAGCAGAGAGTGCTTAACATGCCAAGAACCCTTAACTGTCAAGCAAACCCCCCCCCCCCCCCGCCTTTTTTTTGAAGAACCCCTCTAAAGAGTATAATTTGTAAGTGGTTGAGTACCCTTTCATTCCACTCATTCCTCGTACCTTAGCCACTTCTGTGTCCACTTCTCCCTTCTCTCTGTAAGCTGAGGCCAGATTTGTGAGTCACAGTTGTTTTTTTTGTACAGTTTTGCTGGTTTTAATTCCCAGTAATCATCCTGTTATAGAAGGTTTACTGACATCAGGCGCTTATCACACTTTTTCCGTTTACGACAAGAGGAGATGAGAGGAAAATGTCATCAAGTGAAAAAAGAAAGAAGCAAAATGCTTATGGCAGCCTGCTTGTGTGTGTGTGTGTGTGTGTGTGTGTGTGTGTGTGTGTGTACTCTGTATCTGCCAAGCTCTCCCTGTGATAATCACTCAGTAATTTGTTCCATTTGTTCCTCTTCGAAGGCCTCTCTCTCTCTGTGCCATGATTATTGTGGTATTTACATTAGCATGTTGCTTAACACAGTCACTTTCTCCAACTCCACACACACACACACACACACACACACACACACACACACACACACACACAAACAAAGATTGTGTATTAAAGTAGACCAGTAGAGGCTTCAGTTCTGATTTCAGTTCGTGGTGCTACAAATATGACCTTAATTAATGTTTGCTTACAACGATGGCTAGTGAACTGAACCTCACATTTACATATTTTAAAATGCACCTATTATGGTTTTTCAAAGGTCACCTTTCATGTAGTGTGTTATGTAGCTGTTGGTGAATGTGAAAAGTCTGCAAAGTTTCAAAAATCAAAGCGCACAACAAACGGAGTTATCGACTCCCAAAAGAAGGAAGCGGTTCTGAACAGCTGAAACGAGTCGTTAGTGATTCCAGACTTTACTTCCTGCACTAACCTGCGTAGGATTGTAACAAAAAGCCCCGCCTCTCGTCTTCATCTGCTGCTCGCGAACACACGGAGCTGAAACTCGTTATGGTAGTGGGCGTTTCCTTTTTGAAACACGCTGACAGCGGTAGACCAATCACAACAGACTGGGACATCTGACCAATCAGAGCAGAGTATGCTCTCTGAAAGGAGGAGTTTAGACCGAATCCTTTAGAACGGATCATTTAACGAGTCGTTTGTGACACTGGGGGGAAAAGGTAATTCTGAAATGTAAATTATGAGCACATTAAAGTGTTTTTTGAAATTGGATGCATGTAAATCTATTGTATGAGAGCTTTAAAACAAAATTAGGCACGTTTCAAAAACATAATCGGTGCACTTTAACGTTCACCCCATTTGGCTGATGCTTTGATCCAAAGCAACTTCCAGTTGAGACAGGATACAACTGAGCAGTTAAGGGTTAAGGTGTTGAAGAGCTGAAGCTTCAGTCATCGCCACACATACTGAGAATATTCCATAAACACCTGTATGTTTATATAAGCATTTGCTCATGAATGTGACTAGACTGTGCGGGACTATGGAGTACTGCCACTTCAAACCTACCTCGAGCCATAGTGTTGCCATTCTGAGTCGCTCTTCTCTTCCTACAACTGTCTTATATTTGTGTTTTTGTTAGCTGAACAGCACTTATCTCGCCGTTGTGCTCGGATTGTTTTCTGCCTCTTTTGTGAGTCCTTTGGCCAAACAAATGTATGTGAATAAAGGGAAACGAGATCACTGATGTGATTGAGTGCTAGAAAAGAATGAGTGTATTCTCTGTGCAGATACAGATCTACAGGATGAAGCGTGCGAGACAGCACACGCAGCTTTCTTTGTACATGAACTGTAACATTACAAAATTAACATCCACTTATATCTTGATTAAAGTGTTTTCTTCTTCTTCTTCTTCTTGAGAAACGGGTTTGTATGTAATATGTGGCCTATATTTGTGAGAGTTAGTCAAATGAATTCATTTTTTCCACAAGTACGAAGGCGTTTGTTTTCGTTTCCTCAGGTGTATGTTAGGGCGGCACGATTATGGCCCAAATGATGATCACGTTTATTTTGATCAATATTGAGGTCACGATTATTTATCACGATATTATTTACACAACATTTTTATTGCACTTTCACATTTAAATAAACAGACCTCTGCTTTCGCATACATGTTGTGCTACATTCCTGCTAATGTACACATCTTTGCGTCAAATTAGACTGGTCCTTAAAGTGCATCATCTCGTAGAGATAAATAAAATTGTACCCAAAATATAGGAAGAGTAAAAATAAAAATGCCATCAACCAAATGAAAACAGTTCAGGCGAATGCAGAAAAGATGATAATAACAGTGTTTACAGGAGGAGAGACGCAGACAGATCACACAATAGAGCGGTGACGCAGGGACGACGTCGTTTTGTACCGAAACCCGGAAGTTAACATCACACCGGTTCCCTCGACAAAAACCCAATAGGATTCACATAGGCTTTTGGATTATTGCAAAAAAAAAAAAAGCTCTGTGATCAACAAAAGTTTATAATACTAACACATTTTGTCCATTAAGATCGTTTTCACAAACGAACACAACTTTTATGAAGTTTGAAGCCTAAATTGCCAGAAATAAACAGCTAACCGTCTGCTATAAACGAACTACACCACGGTCGCTCGACTTTAACGTCACCATCACCAAGCTTCCCACAACTTTTCCAAACATTTTCCATAATCCGGATTTACTCTGTGGATGAATCTTCATCCACGTTTTTTGGGGGAATTGTTCACAGCAAACCTGAACCAGTTTATCTGCAAAGTTTTTTCCTGTTCGGCGTGATGACATTTAATGTCCCCGACAACCTCTGTAGTGCCCTTTAGCAACGTTAGTGTCATCATTTCCCCTCGTGCAAGCGCTGGAGCACGAAGCGAAGCTGGCAGCGCGAGCGATAAAATGCTAACTCGTTTCCTGGTTTTGGCGTACAAAATGATGTCATCCCTGCGCCACTCTATGGTGATTGGCTGTAAGTGTAGGAGGCGCTTGATTTGATCTGCAGCGGAGTTTTCTATGAGCGGAGGATGAACTTTAAACTTCAGTATCGCAGTCGATCATGTTCCTGTAATCGTGGGCAGTCAAAATCGCAATCGAGAGCAATATTCGATTAATTGTGCAGCCTTAGTGTGTGTGTGTGTGTGTGTGTGTGTGTGTGTGTGTGTTGATGAAGCTGATGGTCTTCATAGACTACGTTTACATGGACAGCAGTAATCTAATTATTGAGCTTACTCTGAGTAAGATAATAATGTGATTAAGGTGTTTACATGAGTCGCTTTTAGAATACTCCTGTCATGTTCCCGTTTTACGTGTTTTAGAACATAATTAGATTAACAGCCCGCGTCATTACGTCACCGCGCCACGCCGTCCGACGTCCCTCCAGAGTTTCACGTATCAACATACAGTTCGTCTTCGTTATGGAACCGTATACAGTTTTGGGTGTTTTTATTTGAATTTTTACGAACGCTTCAAGTGCGGTTAATTATTAGTCATGCTGTACGTGCTAATAGACGACTGCTTGAAGCCGTGGGCTGCGTGTCAAATCGCATACTTACCGTCTATATAGTAGCCGAGATACATGTATTTCTCCCCAATACAGGCCTGTAGTAGGCAAATATGCGGTTTGGGACGCAGCCGAACTCTCTTGTTCGCCGTAAAACTGCCGTGTGTGATCGTGTCTTGTTGCAAAATGCGGTGAAAACTCACACGACGTTCATGATGTGATTAAGGTGTGTACATGTCTGTAATGCACGTCCATAATACGATTAAAACAGGAGTACTCCACACGTCTTAATTCCATTAGAGCTTAATTAGATTATGACCATAATTAGATTAAGGTCGCTGTTTACATGGTAGTTTCTTAATCAAATTATGGTCTTAATTAGATTAAGAGTGGATTATTGTTGTCCATGTAAACGCAGTCATAGGTTCAGCCAGAGAGGAGTTACAGTGGAGCTTAAGACCAGACACGATATTTCAGGGGTTTAAACATCCTTATATTTGTCAGACTCGGGATCTCAGACTCTTTGCATATGTTCAGTTCAAGTTTAAAACTCCATGTTCAGTTAAAGATTAAGTTTGCACACACAGACACGGTTTAACAACATCAGTGGGAGAAATATTGAAACAATCAAACCATGTTAAGGGCTGAATATTTTTGTGCCTAGTTGAGCCGTTTGTTTCTCTGGGGTTGAGATTTCTCAGAGCAACACAACAAGCTGCTCCTAATCTTAGGACTGTTATTGTTGCTTATTCGGAACACCGGGTGGGTGGGTTGTAGTGGGGTGTGCTTGGGTGATGACGACAAGAAGTAAATCACAGAGTGTTGGGTTTCAGCTCTTCAGATCGACAGCCTTAATTTGGTTCCTGGATCTCTTGCTTAGTTTGAGACCACTCCGGTGTAATCGGTCCAATCGGTCCAAGCTCAGCAGAAAATCCGCAGCGTGTGGTGGGAGGGGTTTGTTTTTCAGTTTCTAACAAAAGAGCCAGTGTGTGAAAGTTCAAACGCCAGTGCGGCCCACGCTTTATTTCGGTCTTCCAAACAACATTGCTCTCTGTCAGTCACTGTGACATTATCAGGAAAGAGTTTGCATAAACAGCAACAAAAATCAGTGATAAAACACAACAAGCAGCAAGAAGTCTGTGGTAATTACATGGGAACGCTCAACACAGCAAGCCAGCTTGTCAAAGCATGTGAAATCAAATAGAAACGAGAAGAAAGCCTCGTTTACGTTAGTTTCTTTCGGGGCGGGGAAGGGGGGTAGGGGAGAGGGGTTATTTACGATATTACCAAAGGATAGATCCAGATAGATGATCCAGTACGAAAAGATAGTAAACCTGGACATAGAAATGGTCGTGTTATTGTTAGTGTCACATGATGCTGGGCGTGATGCGTCAATCCAGTAATTACACAGATACGTTTACGTGTTAAGTACCCGATCTACTTGCATTTACAGAACATCCTTGAGTAAAAATAATCCAGCTCAAACAGTGCTTTAGATGCAAGACCCCGTGCGTACTTCCTGTGTTTTGTGAATCTCCTCTTTGTCTTTGGCACATTTCTCCGATATGCATCTTCTCTTCATGCGTCGGGTCTTTCATACTCTCCAGCTCTTTGAATTAACTCTTCATCTCCTTTGTGTCTAGGTGGTGCTACACCTGCGGCCCATCCAGTCTCTATCCGTGCACCAAAAGCCGCTGATCTTCGTGCTCAACTCGCCCAAGCCATTCCAGTGGAGGATTCATGCAGATAACCTGGCTCCTGGAATTAAAAGGATCTTCCACGTGAGTGGGAACTTTACCTTCCATCTTTTCTCAGGCTGTCATGTCTTTGGCTTTTTCACCATAGCCGTCTTTACCTCTTCACGATAAATATTCACCAACAGTTCATTCCAAGACAACACGGAACAAGCTCTTTTAAGGCGAGCCTGTCTTCCCACCAAAAGACACATTCAGTAACACCACACCTGCCAGCCATCTTTCCACTCGCTCAAAGCGGCGTTCAGGTGCAGGTTTCTAAAGGAAAAACACACAGACATATACACAGATACACACACGCATGTACACATGACTCTGCCAAGGTAACCATCCATCTCAGACAGATGTCTGTTGTTTGTCTGATTGCGTCTGGCTGCCGCTCACAGGTCGGCATTGATTTGCCGCAGTCTGCAGACGCTAATTGCATTCTGTGACCGATGTTTAATGGTCAGACCGTGTTGTGGAACTTAGTTTGTTGCTGAGTTTTTTTTTTTCCAGTTCACTTCACAGCTGGAAAGAATCACAGTGGTGCTACGTTTAAGGAGAACGTTTAAGGAGAAAGAATCACTCCTAATTGCAGTCTGCATTGTGTTTTTTGCCACCTTGGCGTGGCACTGAGATTTCCATTACAGGCAGCCTAAACACTTACACAACCCACCTTTAAAGATCACATCTCACCTGCGTCTTCATCTAAAGAAACCACTTTTGG
This sequence comes from Ictalurus furcatus, assembly GCF_023375685.1. NCBI lineage: Eukaryota > Metazoa > Chordata > Actinopteri > Siluriformes > Ictaluridae > Ictalurus > Ictalurus furcatus. The sequence continues at coordinate 28,017,131 of NC_071265.1, read as the reverse complement.
ACCATTTTGAATAGGAGTAAGTTTGCCTGAGAGATCAGCTGACCTGGGTTTTATCAGCAACTCAAAATTATACTGAAATGATCCTATTAACCTAATAAGGCCTTGTGTACTCCGCTGTCCAAAATGACATCATGGTATGATCCAGGCCAATTTCTTTCCTCTGGCTTGATTGAGGGGGCACTAAAAAGATTTTAGGTGATTTTGAAACAAATCTCTTTTGAATAACCCACCATACATAGTCAGTAAAGCAGCTTTCACCGTATAGAAGGTTTGAAATAATAAATAGACTGACCAGGACCTTCAGGCCTTAGCATTCCAATTACCCAAGAGACTCGGTTCTATGAATCTGGCTCTATGTCCTCTTCATTTCTGCTGGATGCTGGCAACAGCTTTCATGGAGCTGGCAGGTTGTGTGCAATAATCATTTTCTGATGCACCTTAGCGTTACGCCATAGCATTGCGCAAGAATGTAGCATTAGGAGTTTGTATTGTTTCCATATGTGGCAATGTGCTCTGCTCAGCCTCCTCTTTTATGGATGAAGCTCAACTTGCTTGGAAAACTGGAACCGATACACAACACACACATCCAGACTTTGGCATGTGTGATAATACACTGCGAACATCTTCACTAATGACCACTGAAAAGAGCTGAGCATAGGTCAAACATAAATACACTGTAAACATATCCCTATATGCCAGTGTCTTTGCACCACTAGTCTTTTTTTTTCTTCTTGCACTCTAAGAGGCATTGTGAGATCTTAATGGATGGCGCAGGTTTCCACCATCTGGATAAAGGACTTGGACCTATAGAGAGGATCGACAGCAACATTGACATGTTGACTGTCTATATTCATGTCAAATTAAATTGAGGAGTGTATTTTTGTTGCTGTGCATGGTTCCACGTGAATATTCAGTGAATTGTGTCATCTGGATACTGTACCTAAATTTATACGAGATGTCTACCTAAGACCTGCCGCTGTAATCGTAAAGACATTCCTGTAGACATCCCAGGACTCTTATTCACAATATGCTCATACTGAACATCCTTTCAATGCACTTGGTACTGCTTCACTTTACAGTATACAGTTGTAGAATAGTAATGATTTATAATTAAACTATGCGGTGTCACCAAGAAGAGAATGGGTTCGCTTCTGAGTCTGGTTCTTTTCAGGGTTTCTTCTTCATGTCGTCTTAGTGAGTTATTCTTCACCACTGCCAGTTCTGGCTTACTCTTTAGGGATCTAAATCTACATCTGTATTTTTGCAAAGCTGCTTTGTGGCAATGTCTATTAGGAAAAGCACTATACAAATAAAAATTAATATGTCGCTTTCAATGTAAATAGTATTTCTAATGAGAACATGCTGTGGTTTGTCCCATCATGCCAGATACAAATCAGCTATAACTGCAGCTATGAAGGGCGTATTCCAATTGTATTTTTGTTATAACCCATTTCCTGAGGCATAGCGGTACTAGGAAATGTTTCCATTTCCAGCCCGAGGGCTTCTCGGTAATTACACGGATACATTCACATACACAATGCCCTGGCTCAGTATCGTATTCCTGGATGAATGTGGTTACACGCGCACATTGAATGTACCTGATCTGTGTGTTTTGGCAGTTGGAATTGTTTTGACAGTTGGAGGGAATTAGCGAGCATTCGCTGTCTGCTCAGTAATGCTTAAATAAGTCTATCATACTTTTGTGCTGGTGACCGATAGCAGTAAAGCTCATGTTTTGTGAACAAGTTGTGTTTTGGTCCATGTGATCCATCAGGTTGTTGTTGGTGAATATATTTCCCTTCAGGCTGTTCTTGCCTGGGGATTCCTTCTTCGATAAAATAAGAAACACCTTATCATCTAGTGGCCTGTCAGTGCTTTGCTTTATTCTTCTCTTCGCTCTGACTTTCCTAAGCTCTTGGTGTGAGTTTGTACTCGAGAGTGTGAAGATGACATCACCTCTGTGGAGGCATACACACACAGACATACCTCACCAAGCTTCAGCGCTAGCGTGCGATCATCAAGGACGATGATCTCACACAATAGTACACTTCAAGAATAGGATACCTAGAAGATCGCTTTCTTTATTCAGCTATTCCATGCACTCGATATGCACACACTACTCCAACTGTTTCCTGTTCAGCTCTTCACTTATTGAGGAGAGTCAGAACTTTGACACATTTGTCCAGCAAAGAACGAAGGTACTAGCTTTCTGGAGCCAAGGCCTGATTTGTAAAGGAAGAAGAGAGAAAGTTGACCATTCATGACTTATGCAGTTGCATATTGAAAAGGACTGGTTGTTAAGAATTAACACCGTATACCCTTCCAGATGCCCCAGAGGCCTCCTGTTGTTCTTTAGCAAGGTGGGGTTTTTTTTTTTTTTTTTTTGTTTAAACATCTGGCTAATCTCTACCAGTCCTCATGTAGAAGTTCTAGCCCACAGAGGCCCCAAGTCACAGACAGGCGTCCTGGAGCCCGTATAGGCCTGGTGAGCACAATATTGGTGTTGGCCGCCACAATTGAGCTCCTCGCCTCTAGAAGAAAAGCTGGAAAACGCAGACCGTACTGTAAAACACGCTTCACAGGCTATCCGGTCTGTTGCGCTAGAGATTTAGACATTGAAATTATACTGAAAGGAATATTATCCAGGTTAAATGAGATGTGCAGAGGGTTTCGGAGAGCTGGTGGTTACCGAATATAGACCTGGGTTGGTTTGTTACATGTAATGTTATATTATATAGAATTGCTGTTTAAGACGTTTGATCACAATGACGTCTTTGGCATCATTTCAAGGAGAAACATTTGGCTGATTGATGTGTTTCTCTTTCTGCGTTTGCCAAGTAACTGTTTGCTTGATTTTTATTGCTCAGAGGACATTGTTAATTGAAACCATGGTGGCGCCAATATCAGTTTTGCAATGGATGTTTGTCCTTTTGTGGTGCTTGCACATAGATGGTGTTGTTTACTACTCTGCAGTGCATTGCCAGTTCAGAGAAACACACGCGTGTTTCATGCCTGAGTCTGTGCCAGTGACTTGATTAGTTTTGTTTTTTTTTTTGAAGTGAGCCGAGGAAATCACGCACAAATATATTTACTGCATTTGTCTCTCCAGCTTGTTGGGAATGGTTGTCACGTCTCTCCAGCTTGTTGGGAATGGTTGTCACGTCTCTCCAGCTTGTTGGGAATGGTTGTCACGTCTCTCCAGCTTGTTGGGAATGGTTGTCACGTCCCAAAACCTTTACATCTGGTTTAAAGCACATTATCATCTTAGCAAGACGTTCGTGCTTTCTTGAGATTACGGCTTGGAGATAATTGATATAAACCATTTGGCCTGGCGTCTCCACTTATCCTGCACATATGGCAGTAATATATAGATGCTGATAGGCAGAGTCCAGGAGACCACTGTGAAATGTGTGTTTTTAAAGGTGTGGTGTGTATGTAGGTTTCCCCATTCCCAGTCCCAGTTTTTTGTGGGGTGTTTTTCTGCCGTAAGACACCCTACTCAGCTAATGACATTGAACTGCAGGAGCTGTCGCAGGGAAAAATGCACGCTGCTTCCTTTCTCATAGACTGGGATTTAGATCCACCGGGAGTATCCCAAATCCAGTGTGTCTGCAAATCTCTCTTTATAGTGCGCTAGTTTCAAGGTGTTTTTGTGAACAGCAAACATTAAATGTTAGAATTTGACCGGTATAACTTCTTTTACTGTTTTAATTAACAAAATGTAAATGCATACTGAATAGGTTGCTTTTCAGTTGAGGAAGGAAACCCCCTAATAGCCAGTGTCAAATCTGGTGGTGGATTATTTAAGATTTGGGGCTGTTTTGAGGCAGGTGGTCCAGGAGCTCTTGGGAAGGTTGATGACATGATGAATTCAGTTGAAGTACCTTGATATTTTAGCTGCTTTTTTGACTGTTTGAGGTAAGAGTGTGAGGAAATGTGGGTCTCTCTGACCCTCCAGCTCCATGTTGAACCCCTGCATAATGAACAGCTGCAGTGTACCTTTCTGAAGGCACGGTGTAATATTTCATAGGGTCGTATTTCGTACTTGGAGCTCACTGTGGAACTGCCAGATGTCAGCTGTACTCACTCCATCAGCACAAACAGATCAAAACACACCTCCTTGCCTGCCCTCCATGGCGTGATTGGCTTTGCGGGGTTTGATGATCCCTGTCTGGACAAGGCCGAAGCTATCGTTTTGTATGAGGCCAGTTAGCAGGATGATGCGAAGTTTCCGCTCCACTCACCTCTGCAGACGTTAGCCATGAGTCAGATGCCCCAGAGAGCGACCACTGGACGTTAGCTCAGAGCTCAGAGCTAGCCCAGCACTAAGCTGTTGTCTGGAACTGTTTACTCTCTTATAAGGGATAAACAGTAAGATTTATACACCAGCAGAATCTTACAGAGAGATGCTAGACTCCTTCCTTCAGCGGAGACTGTCAGAATTCACAAGTACGCTCCAAAACCAAAGGTGTTAAAGGACCAAATATTCAATCCTCCTCAATGTCTCAAGCCTGAAGATGTCCAGTTTCAGTGTCTCAAGCCTGAAGAGGTGTCCAGCTTCGGTGTCTCAGGCCTGAAGAGGTGTCCAGCTTCAGTGTCTCAAGCCTGAAGAGGTGTCCAGTTTTGGCGTCTCAGGCCTGAAGAGGTGTCCAGTTTTGGCGTCTCAGGCCTGAAGAGGTGTCCAGTTTCGGTGTCTCAAGCCTGAAGAGGTGTCCAGTTTCGGCGTCTCAAGCCTGAAGAGGTGTCCAGTTTCGGTGTCTCAAGCCTGAAGAGGTGTCCAGTTTCGGTGTCTCAAGCCTGAAGAGGTGTCCAGTTTCGGCGTCTCAAGCCTGAAGAGGTGTCCAGTTTCGGCGTCTCAAGCCTGAAGAGGTGTCCAGTTTCGGCGTCTCAGGCCTGAAGAGGTGTCCAGTTTCGGTGTCTCAGGCCTGAAGAGGTGTCCAGTTTCGGTGTCTCAAGCCTGAAGAGGTGTCCAGCTTCGGTGTCTCAGGCCTGAAGAGGTGTCCAGTTTCGGTGTCTCAAGCCTGAAGAGGTGTCCAGTTTCGGTGTCTCAAGCCTGAAGAGGTGTCCAGTTTCGGCGTCTCAAGCCTGAAGAGGTGTCCAGTTTCGGCGTCTCAAGCCTGAAGAGGTGTCCAGTTTCGGCGTCTCAGGCCTGAAGAGGTGTCCAGTTTCGGTGTCTCAGGCCTGAAGAGGTGTCCAGTTTCGGTGTCTCAAGCCTGAAGAGGTGTCCAGCTTCGGTGTCTCAGGCCTGAAGAGGTGTCCAGTTTCGGTGTCTCAAGCCTGAAGAGGTGTCCAGTTTTGGCGTCTCAGGCCTGAAGAGGTGTCCAGTTTTGGCGTCTCAGGCCTGAAGAGGTGTCCAGTTTCGGCGTCTCAAGCCTGAAGAGGTGTCCAGTTTCGGCGTCTCAAGCCTGAAGAGGTGTCCAGTTTCGGCGTCTCAAGCCTGAAGAGGTGTCCAGTTTCGGCGTCTCAAGCCTGAAGAGGTGTCCAGTTTCGGCGTCTCAAGCCTGAAGAGGTGTCCAGTTTCGGCGTCTCAAGCCTGAAGAGGTGTCCAGTTTCGGCGTCTCAAGCCTGAAGAGGTGTCCAGTTTCGGCGTCTCAAGCCTGAAGAGGTGTCCAGTTTCGGCGTCTCAAGCCTGAAGAGGTGTCCAGTTTCGGCGTCTCAAGCCTGAAGAGGTGTCCAGTTTCGGCGTCTCAAGCCTGAAGAGGTGTCCAGTTTCGGTGTCTCAAGCCTGAAGAGGTGTCCCGTTTTGGTCACAAAACCTAGAACAACATTTCTATGTGCTTGACTGAGATTATTTTGTGCTTACAGCTCTCATGAACTGGATCAGTCATGGGCAAGTTTGTAAAAGGGACGCAAGCGTTCGCTTGGTTGCAACCTTAAGCATAAATAAGTGTGGATGTGAGGCAGGGAAAAGGGCCCATTGTAGCTTTTTTTTTTTTTAGCCTCGGGTAGTTGCCTCCTATGGAGAAAAACTGGAGTCCAATCCCACACCACTAATTGTGCGCAATAAAGAGGAGGTGCAGCTTTAATCACACAGCTAACCTCAGTCAAATGAGTTACACCACATCACTCACAGATGTGCTACACACAGCATGCAGGTGTTCTGCTTTGACTGATGTCAGGAATCTGGCTGCTATCCCTGCATGTTTTGATCTAGGTTGCAAACAGAATTGTTTAATTTCTATTTGATTGGCCGGTTGCAAACTTGACTATTTGATACATCTTTAGCTCATGAAGCATTCGTTCACTCATTCATTCATGGATACATAGAGAACATGCAAAACTCTGCACAGATAGAAACCCAAGCTCGTATAGTCAGTGAATGAATAGACAGATTTGTTGGCCCTGCAACATTTATTTCTGGTGGCCCACTTAAATTACAGGTCTGTAATGTCTTACAGCCTGATAAGTTTACTGTGAACACACTCCCCTCCCTGTGAACACCCCCCCCCCCCCCATCTCTGTTTCCTGGTTGCTGTATTGACATCTTTTTTCTTTGTTTCTCTGTTGTGTAGATGGATAAAACCCCCTCACCATTTGTGCAGTCCTTTGTCCCTTTGTCCCTTCAGCATTTGCACATCTACATACCTTCCTGTTTTATGCAAATATGTCCTCCTACCTAGCCAATCAATAGGTAACCCATTGTCTCTGTTGTGTGTCAAGCCTGATACATTATCTCTCAAAAGTGAGTGCACCCCTCACATTTTGGTAAATATTTGATGATATCTTTTCATGTGACAACACTGAAGAAATGACACTGTGCTACAATGTAAAGTAGTGAGTGTACAGCTTGTGTAACAGTGTAAATTTGCTGTCCCCTCAAAATAACTCAACACACAGCCATTAATGTCTAAACCACTGGCAACAAAAGTGAGTACACCCCTAAGTGAAAATGTTTATTTACAAAAATCTGAGGGGTGTACTCACTTTTGTGAGATACTGTATATACCCTGCCTTTCTTGGAATAACTGAGAGATCTTGCCATTTGAACTTTGTGTGTCATTTGGTAAACTCTCCCAAGGCCTTGGTGTGGGAAGTGTGTAGTGAGGCGAGGGCGCCGTCTTTCTTGTGTATTTTCGCTTTCTCGCTTCTTAAGAATCGTAACCCGGAGATTCTCTAGTTTCAAATCCGAACAGTTTTCTGGGGGCTCGTCCCGGGATATAGATTATTAAATTCTAACACAGCCTTTTTGCATAATATTTTGTTTTTAGTTATGTAGTCGTAAATATGTTGACGCTGCGTTACCAACGTGTAGAATGTGTGTCACTTCTTGATGCTCGAATCAGCGTTTAAAGTGTTGTTTACTGCCCTGGCGCGCTTGGCAATCAGTTTGGTTTTTCTCAGCGCCTCGACTGTAAAATCCCATTGAAACACATTCTACGTTTAATTAGCTTGGCCGCATGACTTCATCGTTGTCGTTAAAGTCACTGGAACCGGCATCTATCTTTCAGGCCTTTTCATGCTTGTAAAATCAGCATAACTAGACATTACTCACAGCATTGTGTGGTGGAATTTCGCCTGCCAGGCTGCCCATCTGTAAACTGCCATGGGTTTGAGGGCGAGGAGGGGTTCTGGGGAGCAGAAATATTCTTTCTGAGAATATTTCCAAGTGTGGTCTTCAGTGCTTTCATATTGCTATTAAGAATTCCTGAGGTTTGAAATGCACCTCAAAACCTGGAGCTGATTTAACGTCTCAGGCAGTTCTGCCTAATGCCTTGAGACTAATTACAGCCCTTATTCCTGCAATTAAATCGATAAACTCTGCTGTGTCAACGAGACCTGCCAGTTGATTCCTGAAGGCCTTTTTCTATTCTATTTTTCTTCCCTCCCAATGTTTATTTCCCCCTCTGCGTAGTAAATGTATGGGCCTCAGCCTCCTCACTCGCCCCTCTCCAGCTGTAGCAGACCACTAAAAATAACATTCGACGTAGACCGAAATACTTCAACATCCTCTATGCTTTTCCTTTATTTTAATTCTTTTTTTTTCTCGAAATTTATCGTCCCTGGCGAGGATAGCAGGGAGCCTTCCAGAGGTCAGGCAGATGTTCCACTCTCACTCTCTCACTCGCTCACTTCAGCTCTTGCTCACTTTTAGCTCTTTGTTGTCACACAGACCTTCAGCTCAGGTCAGAGCTGACTCTCGGTCTCAGTGAAGGAGTAAGAAGGCTTTGCTAACAGGGTCATGGTCTTATATAAGGCTTTAATCGAGCTTGCCAGAAAGGAGGCAGTCCCTGATACTCCACAGGCAGGCAAAGAGGAGTGGGGAAAACAAGCACGGAGATGGAATAACTCTGGGCTGTCCAAGCTGTGTGTATGGCCATGTGGTCTCGTACAGTGGGTTTTTCAGCAGATGTGAAGGTTCATATCGATGAGACGGAGCATACATGTTGAGCCCAGTCTGAAGTTAACACATATACACGCAAACAGCTAATTCTACCTCTATATGTTTTTCTCCTCACTCTAACCATAGTATAATTATTATTCTCGTTCTTTATATATGTTTTTCTCACACATACAGTGTGTGTGTATATATATATATATATATATATATATATATATATATATATATATATATATATATATATATATATTATGTGTATATCTATCTATATGTATAGTAACTCAGAAAAGTGAGTACACCCCTCACATTTTTGTAAATATTTGATGATATCTTTTCATGTGACAGCACTGAAGAAATGACACTTTGCTACAATGTAAAGTAGTGAGTGTACAGCTTGTGTAACAGTGTAAATTTACTGTCCCCTCAAAATAACTCAACACACAGCCATTAATGTCTAAACCGCTGGCAACAAAAGTGAATACACCCCTAAGTGAAAATGTCCAAATTGGGCCCAGTTAGCCATTTTCCCTCCCCGGTGTCATGTGACTTGTTAGTGTTACAAGGTCTCAGGTGTGAATGGGGAGCAGGTGTGTTAAATTTGGTGTCATCGCTCTCACACTCCCTCATACTGGTCACTGGAAGTTCAACATGGCACCTCATGGTAAAGAACTCTCTGAGGATCTGAAAAAAGAATTGTTGCTCTACATAAAGATGGCCTAGGCTATAAGAAGACTGCCAAGACCCTGACACTGAGCTGCAGCACGGTGGCCAAGACCATACAGCGGTTTAACAGGACAGGTTCCACTCAGAACAGGCCTCGCCATGGTCCACCAAAGAAGTTGAGTGCACGTGCTCAGCGTCACATCCAGAGGTTGTCTTTGGGAAATAGACGTATGAGTGCTGCCAGTATTGCTGCAGAGGTTGAAGGGGTGGGGGGTCAGCCTGTCAGTGCTCAGACCATACGCCGCACACTGCATCAAATTGGTCTGCGTGGCTGTCGTCCCAGAAGGAAGCCTCTTCTAAAGATGATGCACAAGAAAGCCCGCAAACAGTTTGCTGAAGACAAGCAGACTAAGGACATGGATTACTGGAACCATGTCCTGTGGTCTGATGAGACCAAGATAAACTTATTTGGTTCAGATGGTGTCAAGCGTGTGTGGCAGCAACCAGGTGAGGAGTACAAAGACAAGTGTGTCTTGCCTACAGTCAAGCATGGTGGTGGGAGTGTCATGGTCTGGGGCTGCATGAGTGCTGCCGGCACTGGGGAGCTACCGTTCATTGAGGGAACCATGACTGCCAACATGTACTGTGACGTACTGAAGCAGAGCATGATCAGTATGCAGTATTCCAGCATAACGACCCCAAACACACCTCCAAGACGAGCACTGCCTTGCTGAAGAAGCTGAGGGTGAAGGTGATGGACTGGCCAAGCATGTCTCCAGACCTAAACCCTATTGAGCATCTCTGGGGCATCCTCAAACGGAAGGTGGAGGAGCACAAGGTCTCTAACATCCACCAGCTCCGTGATGTCATCATGGAGGAGTGGAAGAGGACTCCAGTGGGAACCTGTGAAGCTCTGGTGAACTCCATGCCCAAGAGGGTTAAGGCAGTGCTGGAAAATAATGGTGGCCACACAAAATATTGACACTTTGGGCCCAATTTGGACATTTTCACTTAGGGGTGTACTCACTTTTGTTGCCAGTGGTTTAGACATTAATGGCTGTGTGTTGAGTTATTTTGAGGGGACAGCAAATTTACACTGTTACACAAGCTGTACACTCACTACTTTACATTGTAGCAACGTGTCATTTCTTCAGTGTTGTCACATGAAAAGATATCGTCAAATATTTACACAAACGTGAGGGGTGTACTCACTTCTGTGAGATACTGTGTATATATAAAGAAGAGCCCAGTACTCTAACTCCTTCAGAAATAGTTATAGCTATAGTAAAGGTTTCCAGAGAAGCAGGACATTTCAAATGTTTCATTTCAAAAGTCCTTCTGTGCAAGCAAAGTGCTTTAAATATCAGAAAAGTATAAGGCAAGGCAAATGTATTTGTATAGCACAGTCACATGCAGGCACTGCTCTTACTGCTTCACAATGACAAAGCAATAAGACAAGATATAATAGAATTAAACAAAAGTAAACTACATGAAGAATAGTCAAATATTTAAAAATAGTAAGATAAAATAATAAAAATATAATAAAAATTTGAAACATAACAGGAAAGGGTGCAGTACCATGCATCCATCCATCCATTTTCTGTACCACTTATCCTACACAGGGTCACGGGGAGCACTTCCCAGGGAACTCGGGGCACAAGGCGGGGGACCCTGGACAGGATGTGAACCCGTCACAGGGCACAATTGCACACACACTGCAGACAATTTTGAAATGCCAGTCAGCCTACAACGCATGTCTTTGGACTGGGGGAGGAAATCGGAGTACCCAAAGGAAACCCCCAAAGCAAAGGGAGAACATGCAAACTCCGTGCGTGCACGGTGAAGGCAGCGTGAGGCAAAGGTGTGAGGCAAACATGCTAAACTCTAAGCCGCAGTACCCTTTAAGTCAAATAGACAATAAAATACAAGATAATGTGCAGCAAATTTATCCTTTTGTTCAGGATTTTATTGGACAAACTTTCATATTTGATGATGCCAGATGCCAGTGATCCTGACTCTTTCTGCTCTCCGGACCTGCCTGATCCATCCTGATGCCCTACCTCTGGATGGAGCTCTCATCAACTGGAGGCTACAGCCTGGAGATTGATTAGGATGGTACCACTTGAAGTTCCACTGAAATGGTTTTGGACCTCAATTCCACATGGACGTTCTCGCTGTGGTTTCTACTATGGCCTCAGGACTGCAATTACCACATGCAGTTTTCCACTCAGGTCTCCTTTAGTGAACAGTGGACTAGTTCAACAAACAGACTTCATATTAAACCATAATGAACTCTCCTTTACTTTCACACTATCCGTCGTTACCCAGATGAGGACGGCTTCCCTTCTGAGTCTGGTTCCTCTCAAGGTTTCTTCCTCAGACCATCTTAGGGAGTTTTTCCTCACCACCGTCACCACCGTCTCGCTCAATAGGGATAAATTCACACACTTAAAATCTCTATCCTGTGTTTATATATTTCTGTAAAGCTGCTTTGAGACAATGTCCATTGTGAAAAGCGCTGTACAAATAAAATGAATTGTATAAAAGTTAACTGTGCAAGGTTTGTGTCACGTTTGTAAGACATTTATGATATTGTTAACCATCATTAATGTGAAAGTGTGATGCAAATAGGACCTTGTTCGCACAGGACAAATGGGGCAGTGGCGACAGTACGTGATCTGTGTCCCCGGCCTGACTGGCACAGCTCATGCACACACGTGTACAGGGGCACAGATCAGGTAGTGACAGCTACTAATATTACCGTTATTATTGCTATCAAGATCAGGCAGAGCAATTCAGAGTTTACTCAAGGTAAGAAAGCTGTTAAGTACAATCTAGGTTAAAAACAAAAATGGCATTGATTTTATTTATCTAGTTTCTGTCTTAATCTCAACTTAACTGTTTGTGTATCTACTTTCGGTATATTCTTCCTGACCTGACCATTCCTCTTGAATCTAGGCTGTGTTTAAGTCAGGTGACTGTATTGTACCGTAAGCCATTTTGACCACATGCCTATCAGCTCGTTTGATTTCCAGCCATGTTGTATAAACTCGAGAAGGGGATGCCTTATTGAGTAAATGTGTGAAAATATGGAGAGCACATTTGGGGAGGCTTTCAAATGCCCATCAGAAATCAGTGTGAATGATGTCTGCTGGCAGTGGAAGATTTCATTTTGGAATGTCTGTTATAACAAAATTTTTTGTCTTTTCCTCCTGTTCCTCTCAGTTTGACAGGCTGAAATTTCTCTTGCCTTGTGCACATCGAAGCAGCATCCGTTTTATGGACATATCTTTATCAACAGAGAAATCTTTGTTTCTAGATGTCTTGAAAACGTGCAACCCAAGTCCAATAAAACCGTGCACTGTCTGCATTGTAAATCAGGACTCCCTTCACTGCCAAGAGCTGCCCTCTGTCTCTCTCACATACTGTACTGTGTCAAAAGCAAAACCGATATTGAAAAATGAATTGCTGTTCAAGCATTTATTTGAAACGGAAACAAATCAACATTTTAAGCGTGTGAGAAATCCTCGTATGAAATGTCTGAATGTCCTGTTCACACACATTCATCTCACATTTTTAAATTGTTGTGATGGTACATTTCATTCAAATGCTAACACACCAGTACATTTGTAACCTGAAGCGTTGACTAACGTTCCTTTTAAAGTCTGGACGCTAGCTTGTGCTTTGTCAGAAGTGCTGCTGACAGCCACCTGAAACAAACTTCCGCAATCTTCACATGTTCATGGTTTTACAGAATAAAAAGACCTCATTTGTAGGAGGTCTAAAAAGAGGGGACTGTATACCGGTGTTCACTGGACGCAACATACGATGATATTACATTTTTCACTGATGGAGAAATTCAGACAGTGATTTCTTTATGATTTAGATATTAGGGTCATTACTGAAACCTATTTTTTGTCAATTTTAAAATGAGTGCTTTCTCAATGATTAGCACATTTGCCTCACAACCTCCGAGGCTGTGGGTTCGAATCCTGCCTCACACTGGCCGGTGTGTGGAGTTTGCATGTTCTCCCCATGCTTTGGGGGTTTCCTCCAGATACTCCAGTTTCCTCCCCAAGACCAAAGATACAGTGGGGGAAATAAGTATTGAATTCTCAATTGGTTTCAGAGAAAAAAATCAAGCTGTTAGAACAGCCCAGCCAATCACCTGACCTGAATCCAATTGAAGAAGATTTAAAGACAATATGTTTAGAAGAACGGGCCAAAATCACACCTGAATACTGCGAACATTAATTTATTCACACAGGAAGTGTCTTGAAGCTGTCATTACAAACAAAGGCTTCTCCACTAAGTAATAAATACATTTCAGTTAGCGTGTTCAATGCTTTTTTCCTGTCATTCCACTTTATTACACATAACTTCATTTATGGACTTTGATGTTTGGATTTCTTTACATGTCTGGATTTCTTGAGTTAATGCTGATGTCTGGTGAAAATTTCATGTGAATAGCATTACTGGAAATATATTTACTGAAACAAATGTTGACGGGTTCAATACTTATTCCCCCCACTGTATGTGCTGTAGGCTGATTGGCTTTCCCAAATTGTCCGTTGTGTGTGAGTGGGTGTGTGAGTGTGTGTGTGATTGTGCCCTGTGATGGGTTGGCGTCCCGTCCAGGATGTTCCCCGCCTTGTGCCCCGAGCATAGGCTCCAGGTTGCCCAGTGACCCTGTGTAGGATAAGCGGTACAGAAAATGGATAGATGGATAAATGATTACTATTATTGATGACATGTTTAGTCATGTCATATTTAACCAGCATAGAGTTACATTTCCTGAATACTCTCCCTTACACTGACAATGAACTGAGGGCAAAATGAAATGTAGAACTTGACTCATGATGCGAGAGGTACACACACACACATAATGAGACAAATTCACGCACCACATGTCGGTACAACCTCTCACAAAACAGTACCAAGGTCTAACAATAGTGCAGATACACTTACAATATATTCTCTCTGTTGCAACACCTTATTTCTACCACCTAATCCCTGTTTTTATTTCTTCCTCCCTCAGGTGTCAAATGGCTCTGTTGTGCAGTTTGACGATGGAAATCTTTCTCTCTCTTGTGAGGTGCGCACAGAGACGTTACCACATGGAAATGAGCACCTGATGTCTTGGGCTAAAAGCCTGTACCGTGCCATCACGTCCTTTACTGAGCTCAAGATGACCCACGACATCTACATCAAAGTGGGAGAAGGTGTGTATATGTGTGTAAACGTTCTTGTGGCTGTCTAAAGAGATTATTATGCTTAGTCATTAAAGTGCATATTTTCCCGGCACACGACATGCCCCACTAAACCCCAATCATAGCAGCACACATGCTAATTTGCTCTCGGTGGTAGCCATTGATGGTGTGTGTAATAACTGGGGCTGAGAGTAATAAAATAGCTCCCAGTGAGCCTCAAGCAAGTCTCTCTGATGAACGCTGACGAGCATACAAGGTCGTTTGATTCTCTTTCATTTTTCTGTCTCTTAATTTGCAGGTATACTTGCATTTAACTGCAGTTAGATAGGGGTGCAATGAAAAGGCATGTTAAAATGGAGTGAGTGAGGTACTGAATACTCTCGCAGTGCTAGACTGTGTGTTCTGCCAAATTTGCCCAAATCATAGAGAGAGAGCGAGAGACATTGGTGTAAGTAGTGGAAAAATCTCAACTGAATGTGTAAAAGAAAAATCGAGAGGACAAGACGGAGGAAAAAGGAAACCACACTGTCCAAATTGTATCACTACCAGGAAATTCTGCAATTCTCGGTTAATGAAGTAACACAGAATTAAACTCCCAGCCAAAGGTAGCTGCTTGCCTGCTGACATGAGCCACAGAAGGAAAATTGGCTGTTTCTCAAACGAAACTGTTTAGATGAATTAAAATAAGCTGTCTGAAGAACATGTGGTGATGGAAAGTAGTGATCACCACAGAAAAAGAGCATGCAAGAGTGCACAACATGTCCTATTTCTCACATCTTCTGATGTTTTTAACCAACTTTCTGGACAATGCTAGTAAGATAATGAAGATCTGATCAATAGAAGAATGTAATTTGATCTGTCTGATCCAGTTTTTTGTTCGATTCAGGTAGTAGTTGCTGTGGTCACCTAGACAACAGGCCACATCCACCTTTAGACCGTGGTTGCGTCCGAATATCCCTACTGCCCGACTATACAGAAGGTGAAAAACAGTACGCCATTGGAGTAGTATGTCAGAATTCTAAGTATTCATAAAACAGTAGGCGAGAAATACCCAGCTGACCTACTGCTTCTGCCAGGATTCTGCAGTATGGAGCCACTGGATACTGTGGATACGGCGCTATCCTGTAAGGAAACGGGACTGGCGTGGGAAAGCTGTCAGAATCAAAAATGGCGTGCCGGCTCTCTATGCCAAAATAGTGGATGTCGTGCGTCCAGATTGTCTTCATGCTTACCACTTATACTGATCAGTACCTACAGCATCAGCGGCCGAGCAGTAGGTGCTGAATCGAATGCAGTAGGTACTGTCACAGTATGCGATTTTGGACTCCGCCCATGTTTTCTGACAAAATGTCATCTGAATTCTTTTGAGACAAACTGAAGATAGTCTTTTATGTAATAAACCCCATTTTCTCCCAATTTGCTAATTTTCCAATTCCCACCAACTAGCTAACTAGTTCTTCTGTTCTGTTGCGCCACTCAAGAGCCAGCGAGTAACTTTTAAAAGTGTCCACCTGCACTCTATATGTAGCAAACCTGAATTAATCTATAAATTAAAGAATGCACCGTCTTTCAGTGAACAAAATTAAAGCAAAACATGTGAGCAGACATGGGAAATATGGGGCTTTTTTTTGTTTTTTTTGACGTGACTAGTATAAGTTGTGCGGTTAATGTTAATTACTGCTTTTAAAAACAGTGCTGTGACAGAAAAGAAAGATTGATGACAGACCAAGGACGTGCTCATTGACCACAGCATCGTCTGTAAACTCTGAAGAGCTCCAAAACTTTGACTTACTGAACATTTAAACCACAGTAGGCAACTTATTCTACATATTATTTTTAGTGTTAGCTTTGCACTAATGATCCTGACTGAGCAGCTAACGCTTACCAGCTTTTGGCTACATTTACAGATGGGATGTGTTAGCTAAACACACAAATCCAGCTAACTTTCGAATGTAACTCAAGTAACTTGGGTGAGCTGAAAGCTGTAGCGTACTTCCCTTCACTCGCACCTCACATTGGTACAGTATGATTGTGAGATTAGCAAGCCAGAAAATGATGTGCTTGTGATGTTTGATGCGTCCGAGCGGCTTCATTTAGTCAGGTAAAACACTTGTCATATTATTAAAGGGTTTGGCTGTGATTCCAGACTGTGTTTATCACTACAGGAGACCTCTGTCTTGAAAGTCCTACTGGTCCCTTTGTAGCTCAGCGTGAGAGCGGAACATGTTTCCGATCTGTTTTTTACAAAGTGCAGGCACCTCAAAGACGCAGGAAGAGCCAGAGGAGGGAGAGAGGTGCCAACCTTTCAGTTAATGTACGCTATCTTTGTGCACTGACCAAAAGCTGGCTGTCCAAATAAGGATGGGATCTGTCTCTTGGTGTCTCCTAGAGTCTCTCATTGTCTCGTGGTATCTTTCGCATTCTCTCAGGGATTAGTGTAGTCATTCAATTTATCCTCTCTCTCTCTCTCTCTCTCTCTCTCTCATTCCTTCTCTCTCATTGTCTCTGTTTCACGCTTTCAAATATGTAATACAGTCACACCCTCTCACATTTACTTTCTGGCATTGAGCCTTATATTCTCCCCACGTCCTTACTCACTCATCCTAGCTGGATGGTCGTAGTTAACTAGTTGTCTTTCTTCATTTTTATTGATCATAAGTGGTAAAAGAATAAAATGAAAGTTTCTACCTGTCATGGCTAGAGGAAAGTGTGCAGTTAAATGTGAGAAATCGCCAGCAATCAGTTCCACATGTGACAAAAGAAGAGAGAATCACAAGAGCGGGTCAGCCAAGAAAAGAAAATTACACAATTTTCCATTTAGCCCAAATGTATCAAAGTGATTAGCCCAGACTTTGCACAACAAACATCCCTTTAGTAATCATCTACATTTGGGTGGAGTGGGGAAAGATGTTTTATGTAAACTATCCCTTTAAATTAGCTTCAATAGCTTTAATATTCAGCCGCTAATATTCAACCCATAGAGTATGACTGTCCTTTAAGTAGGTCCTGACAGAACAACTGGGTTGATATCATCGTGTCCTGATTGTTCTTATTGCCCCAAAACTCTGGAATAGTGTTCCTGAGGGTATTAGAAACGCAGCGTCTCTAAATGTATTTGAACCCAGATTAAAGACCTACCTGTTTAACCTGGTTTATACATAGTTCCTGTCACACACACACACACAGATTATACACAGTTTATACATAGTTCCTGTCACACACACAGATTATACACAGTTTATACATAGTTCCTGTCACACACACACACACAGATTATACATAGTTTATACATAGTTCCTGTCACACACACACACAGATTATACACAGTTTATACATAGTTCCTGTCACACACACAGATTATACACAGTTTATACATAGTTCCTGTCACACACACAGATTATACACAGTTTATACATAGTTCCTGTCACACACACACACACAGATTATACACAGTTTATACATAGTTCCTGTCACACACACACACACAGATTATACATAGTTTATACATAGTTCCTGTCACACACACACACAGATTATACACAGTTTATACATAGTTCCTGTCACACACACACACACAGATTATACACAGTTTATACATAGTTCCTGTCACACACACACACACAGATTATACATAGTTTATACATAGTTCCTGTCACACACACACACAGATTATACACAGTTTATACATAGTTCCTGTCACACACACAGATTATACACAGTTTATACATAGTTCCTGTCACACACACAGATTATACACAGTTTATACATAGTTCCTGTCACACACACAGATTATACACAGTTTATACATAGTTCCTGTCACACACACAGATTATACACAGTTTATACATAGTTCCTGTCACACACACAGATTATACACAGTTTATACATAGTTCCTGTCACACACACACACACAGATTATACATAGTTTATACATAGTTCCTGTCACACCCACAGATTATACACAGTTTATACATAGTTCCTGTCACACCCACAGATTATACATAGTTTATACATAGTTCCTGTCACACACACACACAGATTATACATAGTTTATACATAGTTCCTGTCACACACACACACACAGATTATACACAGTTTATACATAGTTCCTGTCACACACACAGATTATACATAGTTTATACATAGTTCCTGTCACACACACAGATTATACACAGTTTATACATAGTTCCTGTCACACACACAGATTATACACAGTTTATACATAGTTCCTGTCACACACACAGATTATACACAGTTTATACATAGTTCCTGTCACACACACAGATTATACACAGTTTATACATAGTTCCTGTCACACACACAGATTATACACAGTTTATACATAGTTCCTGTCACACACACAGATTATACACAGTTTATACATAGTTCCTGTCACACACACAGATTATACACAGTTTATACATAGTTCCTGTCACACACACACACACAGATTATACATAGTTTATACATAGTTCCTGTCACACACACACACACAGATTATACATAGTTTATACATAGTTCCTGTCACACACACACACAGATTATACACAGTTTATACATAGTTCCTGTCACACACACACACACAGATTATACATAGTTTATACATAGTTCCTGTCACACACACACACAGATTATACACAGTTTATACATAGTTCCTGTCACACACACAGATTATACACAGTTTATACATAGTTCCTGTCACACACACAGATTATACACAGTTTATACATAGTTCCTGTCACACACACAGATTATACACAGTTTATACATAGTTCCTGTCACACACACAGATTATACACAGTTTATACATAGTTCCTGTCACACACACACACACAGATTATACATAGTTTATACATAGTTCCTGTCACACCCACAGATTATACACAGTTTATACATAGTTCCTGTCACACCCACAGATTATACATAGTTTATACATAGTTCCTGTCACACACACACACAGATTATACATAGTTTATACATAGTTCCTGTCACACACACACACACAGATTATACACAGTTTATACATAGTTCCTGTCACACACACAGATTATACATAGTTTATACATAGTTCCTGTCACACACACAGATTATACACAGTTTATACATAGTTCCTGTCACACACACAGATTATACACAGTTTATACATAGTTCCTGTCACACACACAGATTATACACAGTTTATACATAGTTCCTGTCACACACACAGATTATACACAGTTTATACATAGTTCCTGTCACACACACAGATTATACACAGTTTATACATAGTTCCTGTCACACACACACACACAGATTATACATAGTTTATACATAGTTCCTGTCACACCCACAGATTATACACAGTTTATACATAGTTCCTGTCACACCCACAGATTATACATAGTTTATACATAGTTCCTGTCACACACACACACAGATTATACATAGTTTATACATAGTTCCTGTCACACACACACACACAGATTATACATAGTTTATACATAGTTCCTGTCACACACACACACACAGATTATACACAGTTTATACATAGTTCCTGTCACACACACAGATTATACATAGTTTATACATAGTTCCTGTCACACACACACACACAGATTATACACAGTTTATACATAGTTCCTGTCACACACACAGATTATACATAGTTTATACATAGTTCCTGTCACACACACAGATTATACACAGTTTATACATAGTTCCTGTCACACACACAGATTATACACAGTTTATACATAGTTCCTGTCACACACACAGATTATACACAGTTTATACATAGTTCCTGTCACACACACAGATTATACACAGTTTATACATAGTTCCTGTCACACACACAGATTATACACAGTTTATACATAGTTCCTGTCACACACACACACACAGATTATACATAGTTTATACATAGTTCCTGTCACACCCACAGATTATACACAGTTTATACATAGTTCCTGTCACACCCACAGATTATACATAGTTTATACATAGTTCCTGTCACACACACACACAGATTATACATAGTTTATACATAGTTCCTGTCACACACACACACACAGATTATACATAGTTTATACATAGTTCCTGTCACACACACACACACAGATTATACACAGTTTATACATAGTTCCTGTCACACACACAGATTATACACAGTTTATACATAGTTCCTGTCACACACACACAGATTATACACAGTTTATACATAGTTCCTGTCACACACACACACACAGATTATACACAGTTTATACATAGTTCCTGTCACACACACACACAGATTATACACAGTTTATACATAGTTCCTGTCACACACACAGATTATACACAGTTTATACATAGTTCCTGTCACACACACAGATTATACACAGTTTATACATAGTTCCTGTCACACACACAGATTATACACAGTTTATACATAGTTCCTGTCACACACACAGATTATACACAGTTTATACATAGTTCCTGTCACACACACAGATTATACACAGTTTATACATAGTTCCTGTCACACACACAGATTATACACAGTTTATACATAGTTCCTGTCACACACACACACACAGATTATACATAGTTTATACATAGTTCCTGTCACACCCACAGATTATACACAGTTTATACATAGTTCCTGTCACACCCACAGATTATACATAGTTTATACATAGTTCCTGTCACACACACACACAGATTATACATAGTTTATACATAGTTCCTGTCACACACACACACACAGATTATACACAGTTTATACATAGTTCCTGTCACACACACACACACAGATTATACACAGTTTATACATAGTTCCTGTCACATATACATATATACATATAGTTCGTACCAGTATACTATGTATATGTGACTGTGATAAGTCTGTTGGGTTTGTTTTAGTTAATACCTTTGGATTGATTTACTAATCGTTTTGTTGTTTTTATTAACCTTGCCATTCATTAATTGTTAGATTAACATCTTTTACTGTTTTTTAAAAAGCACTTTGGAATTTGTTATTGTTGTTATTATTATTATTATTATTATTATTATTATTATTATTAAAGCATTTCCAACTAAATCTATTTACTTTCTATGTATCATTTCCAGCATTTGCCACGTTAATCTTCGTGTGGTATTCGGCATGCTCTTGTTTGAAACCTTCATCTGTGCACAACCCTTTCAGACCCTGTATTTTCGGACACCTGCAAACTCGACAACAAGTTCCTGTCTCTGAACTACCTGGGGAGTTATGTCCAGCCTCAGGCATCCATAGGATGTGTCCTCTCTGGTCCAGATGTCGCTCAAGAGGTACACATTATCGAGCTGCAGGCCCCAAACTCCAGCAGGTGAGGGTGTGAGAGGTGAAGTGTCAAAGCAGGGAAATGCTATAATCTTGCTGTCCTCTGTAAGCTCGCTAGTAGCTGGAAGTAACTGGAAGATTGTGAGTTTAAAACACAGACAGTGATCCACTACTGGTTTCTTGAGCAAGACCCTTAACTTGCAATAGTTCAGCTCTATGGACCAGAGTCTGCAGTTAAATAAAGTTGATTTTATTTGATTTCCAAACTGGAGCGAACCCGGTCTGAATAGTTCAGTCCTCTACTGCTATCTAAGAGTCTAAACTGAAGCAGTGTTTATCTTTATGAAACTTTAGTTAATGTAATAGGTGATTCTCTCGTCCCAGTGCTTTGATTACACAACAATGACTCAGAAGGCAGTGGGAGATGTTGCCAAGGTTGACTAATACTATTACGTCAAGTGGTGTGTTGCACATATGTCCTGCTTTTTCTGGGGAAATGGCCAGCGTTTTAATCCGTTGGCCAGACGCAGATACTGAAGACATTTTTCTGTTGCACTTTCTCAATCTCTCTCTCTCTCTCTCTCTCGCTCGGTCTCTCTGAGCAGTGCGTTGCAGGTGGATGTGACGGTGGATTTGAGGCCAATGGATCCAGAAATCCGTCTGCACCGTGACATTGTGTTACTCCTCAGATGTGAAAAGTCTGTGAACTGGGTGATCAAGGCCCACAGTATCATCGGCAGACTGCACATAGTGGTATGTAGGCATGTTTATGCACAAATGAATCCAAAATCCTTTCTCCAAAATGTATCTGATCAGCCAAAACATGTTTGGTGTCTGAGAGTCACATGTTTAGTTTTCATATTTGAGCTAAGACACAAACAATTAATGCAAGTATCAAGACATGTGCAGTTCTTTAGTAACGTCACACAGTCTTGCTGATGGGGTTTAGGACACAGCCTGACTTCCTGTCATTGAGAAACATGAACAAAAGCATAACCTGGACTAGTGCCTTATCAGTGGAATGTCTCCACAATGTGTTCAGTGTTCTTGGGGTGGGTTCTGGGTTTCACTGTGACGCTTCTCATGATTAAGCAGATACTGGAGATAAATTAATGAATGAGGTTCATTTTATAAATATGGGCTAATATGGGTGGGTTAGTAGCTAGCACGTTTGCCTCGCACCTCCGGGGTTGGGGGTTTGAATTGCCTCTGCCCAGTGTGTAGAGTTTGCATTCCAATTTCCTCCCCCAGTCCAAAGACATGCGTAGTATGCTGATTGGCGTTCATAATTGTCCGTAGTGTGTGAATGGGTGTTCGATTGTGCCCTGTGATGGCTTGGCACCCCGTCTATTGTGTACTCTGCCTTGTGCCCTGAGTTCGCTGGGATAGGTTCCGGGCTCTCCCGAATCCCTGTGTAGGATAAGCGGTACAAAAAATGGAAACTGGATGGATGGCATAAGAGTGGCTTTGAAGCAGGGACATGAAGATTTGGAGGTGTGTTTATGGAAAAGGTGGAAAATGCGCTGTCAGTTTTCCCATGTTGTATTCATAAAATATATTTACCATAGCATTATTATCCACTTTTCTTCAGCGCTGATGCTAATCCGATGTGTAAGAGCTTCCACTCTCCACCTGACTAGCAGATCTCCTGACTAGAGTTCCTCGTTTCTTTCTGACTGTCAGAGTTGCTTGACTGAGTTTCATGACGTGTTTGGACCGAGACAGCACTGACAGCCATCAAATTTGTAAACCTGTTCTGACGTCTGACGGCACTGCCTCTCGTCTTTGTTGAGGACGCAGACAGACTGTGGACAGACTGATGGAAAGACGGATTGTGACAGGCCGGGGGTGTACGCTATGAAATCTTTTGCTGATTCCTCTTGAAATCTCTTTCTTATCTGGCTGACGTCTACACTGTAGTTTTTTTGTGTTGGCCTGGCCTTTTTTGCAGAATTATGATCGTTTGTTGGAAGCTTTCTGAGAATCACCGTAATAGATCAGGATAGACATACACAGCTGTTTGGATTACAAAAAAGGGAAATATACATTTACGGGACATATTTTCTGTCTGATTCGGTTTGGTTCAGACACTGCAACTATGACGATGAAAATTTCTGATATCATCAATATGGCGTTTCTAGCTGACAGTGATGTACCTTCCCCTAATAATCCAGTTGAGGGTTAAGGGCCCAGCAAACTAACAAATGGGCATGCAGTTGTGTGTGAAAGTCTGTGTCCTTTGTGGTTGTGCGTAAAGCAGAAAAGAGAACATGTTACAGTTTATAAACAAAAGAAGGAATTTCTGAGAAGTGATGAACATGGAATGAATCATTTTGTGCATCTTGCAACATGACAATAATCTTGTTTGTCTTTTTTTTTTAACAGCAAATATATTTTTTCCAAGAAATGTAATAAAGAAGGTTTTGTGATGGCATTTTCAGCCCCCCAGACCTGATTTTAGGAAAAAAAGATCTGACAAGGTTAGAACACACATGTCAAGAGGAATGGACTCAATTTTCGCACTCTTGCCACAGATTAGTACAGTGAAAACAACTGATTTCATCATCATCTCACCCAGAACTTCGTTTCATCCTTCAGTCTCTTTACAATGCAGTATAAGCCTTTCTTTGTAATTTTCTGTATTTTCCGATTTGCAACATACTACACTGCTTTCTAGCACACACCTTCACCGTGCGTGTATGTTGGCAGACACCCGTGACTATATCTGAATATTGAAAAATGCGTGCTGTCCTGCTAGTGTGGCAGCTTGAGTGTTTATCCTGCACCATCACTGGGCTGAACCTGACAGTACAAGTGGCTGTATCGGCACAACACAGGACTAGGAGATGTCAACACGGAGCTATACAGTAGCAGGTTAAGCTATTCCAGACTGTATGTATAATCCTGTGTGAATTGGACACTGTGCTCCTGGACATCAGGAGAATGCCAACTATGCATGTGATATGATATGCTCATAAACTGAAAGCCATGCTACTGTGTGCAGACTGGTGCCTGGTGTGAGAAAATGAGTGTGGGAAATGGGGTTTCTACCCAACCATTTCCATCAAATTACCAAACGAGGACAAATGGGAACAAATGTGGAATGCCTCTGTAATCCAGTCAAAAATATTAGACCCTGCCACTAATTAAAGAGATTTCGAAACTCTGTCTGTCCAGCTAGAAAGTTAAATCAGTTTGGAACCATCCAGGGTGTAATCCTTACCTTGTGCCTTCTACTGTGACCCTGCTCAATACACATGAATCATCATCTGTTGCTTCAAGCTTAGGAATGTGTATTATCCTTTATTTTTTTTCCTCACTCCCTTTCTGTCTAGTATTAGAAAGTCAGTAAGTCAGTTGTTTTATAGTCTTTGAGACTTTTAGTAGCTGGTCTGGGGATACATAGCATAATATATTGAAATTTAACCCTAGTTCATAACCTTTGCTTTTCTCCTCCACAGACGTCAGACAGTGTTAGCCTGAATGCAAGCACGGAGCGACTGATGCAGGTGTCTAAGGCGGTGAAGCAGAAGCTGCCTGCAGGAGCTCAGGCTCTGATCCTGTGGGCCGAGGAGAACAACTACGGCCCCGTCACTTCCTACACCAGCACTACCGTGGCCAACATCTTCTACCTGCGTGTTAGAGAAGCAGGTATATGTATTGATTATATGGATATTTTGAGAGTTCAATGTATGTACCGGAGGGTCCAAAAGTCAAAGACCACATTGAAAATCTGGGATTTTCTTTTCTTTTAAAGTGTTAGAATGTCTTAGAAAAAAATTGTAAAAAATACATAAATAAGGCAATGTACAACATCTTGTCTAGTCAATATTCAAGATGTTGCGCAATTTCTAGGTCACTTTTTGAATGTAAGCAATTTGTGATTTATCCATTCCGTTGAAGCACGTGTTCAGGCGACACGTCATTGGATATGATCCAACATGGATCATCGGGTTTTACACAAACTTGTGGAGTCTGTGTCTTCTCAAGTGCACACTGTCATTAAGCAAAAAAGGGGACATACCAAATACTAAAAAAATTCTGAAATTCATGTCAATATTTCGAAGATTCTACAGGATGTCCCAAAAGTCTCCACACACATACGACGTGGTGTTTGTCAGCACCACGTCGGTTGTGCCTTCATCAGTGGATGTTCGTGGACGTCCACTTCTCCACGTCTCCAACACTTCCAGTCTTTGTCGTTAAATTGTTCATGAGTTCGCAGCAGTGTCGGGTGTGTGATGTGCTCGCTATGTTTCTTGTTCAAGTCCCGTGGCAACCTTGCGACAGCTTCCCGATCCAGCCATGAGAATGATTTCAATATGTTCTTCTTTTGTCAGACGTGCTCCTAAAGGCAATCTGAATATATATATATATATATATATATATATATATGAACTAAGTATGAAAAATGATGGAAGACATTTTGCTAAAAAGCTTTCATTTCCCCTGTGTATGCAGAGTTTTGGGACACCCTGTACTTTTCACCCAATTGTCATTCGTAATGAAAACCATTGTGTTAAGTTGAAAAAGAATGTAGCGGTCTCAGACTTTTGGACCCGACTGTATATGCTCTCCGATTTTTCACTGAACATAATTACATTGTGTAATATTTCAAAATACTGTATATTCAATTATATTCCACATTCATATGGGATTTTTTCCTCTATGCTAGTCATTTGTATATGAGCGAGTGAGTGAAATGATGTGTGAGTGAGTGAAGGATAATAAGAAAACATATAGCAGTTAATGATTTAAGAGTTAAAGCAGCTCTGTGTTACCACTGTCCCTTGCAGAAGTGGTGGATCCTTTAGAGAGCTTCTTTCCCCCAGAGCTCTCTATCCTGAAAAACGCTGATTCTCGTGAACACACCCGTCCCAGCCTGCCCTTCTTCTTTCCCCCGGAGGCAGACCAGAACCCATCCTTCCCTTTCCCACCTGCTCTGGAGGAGCAGGCGTGGTCACGTCAGGGTCCTGAGGAGCAGCGTGGAGCTCTGAGTGGGATTCTCAGCGTGCAGTGTGAGGAGAGCAGGATGGTGGTCAGCATTGACAAGGAGAGCCTGCAGGTAACCACATATAGAAAAATATAGTTAATAATTAAATATACAAACATTAAGCTCCACACAGAAGAAACAGCATGTGCCAAGATTTCAGTATACAGCCATTGTTGAAGCCTTCTGCATGCTCAAAACCAGCATCGGGATGATAAAAATATCATGATTTTTAGTACATCACAGTATCGGTTTACAGTGACTATAACTGCCCCGTCCAGGGTGTACCCCGCCTTGTGCCCAATACTCCCTGGGATAGGCTCCAGGTTCCCCGAGACCCAGTAGGATAAGCGGTGTAGAAGATGGATGGATGGATGGATGGATGGAGGGACTATGACTATAACTATGCCAGGAGCTGCACTTCAACTGTTATGTTACTGGTTAAAGCTAAACGTACTAAAATCTTCAGAATGTCGCAGAATCTGTAGGTTGAAACTCGATCAGAGCCAAGTGTGGGTACAGATGAAGTTCTTGCTCGAAAATGATGGGAGGCCTCACCTTGTTTAATAAGAGTCACTTTTTTTGTGTCAGCGATTTGATTGGATAGCTGATTCCGGAAACAGCCAGTGAGCGAGGCTGAAAAATCTTGAAGATGTGTTAGAGCTGTGCCGTGGACTGCAGAAACGAAGATTATCTCATAGATTCACAAGTGCCTTTGAATGGATCATGTAAAAAATAACCACAACCAGATTACAGATGACAGATTACATTTCTTGTAATTGTATAAAAGGCAACCTTACACACCATACATACTGTACACCATGACATTACAGCATAATGTTATCATTATTTCAGAGTTCCTACATACAGTACCTCGTACTAGGGTATGGAACTGATCCAGGAATGTGAAATGAGCAATGCTCAGTGGAAAGTCACTCTTGGAATTGTGGAAACTTTATAGTGAGCTCCATCTGTTGCCGATGACACACTTTTCAAATCATCAACATGTTGGAAGACCCCGTATTTTTTCTTACATCGAAAGCTGTGTGAATATTCCCGGAATATGTGCGTGCGTGTGTGTGTGTGTGTGTGTGTGTGTGTGTGTGTGTGTGTGTGTGTGTGTGTGTGTGTGTCATTCTGTGATGTCATTCCTTATAAAAAAACAAAACAATGAGATTGTGGTGCACCACACGTCCTCTGCATTGCAACCAATCTGCTTCGGCATCACACTTAAAAAATGTGCCAAAGAAGCACAGTATTTATTATTTATAAATTATGGTTTTATGTTTTGGACCGCTAGATTGAACCCTAAGCCCTTGTCTGTGTTGAAATGAAAGCCCTGCTTATCTCTTCTACATGTAAGCGATGTGAAGAATGTAGAAGTTTTGGCTCAGAAATTAGACTTATGTCGGCAGGATGATGCCTTACTGTTTGTAATTAGTTCTAAATCTTATTTGTTGATATTTCTTTCTTGTAGGCAACAGGTATAAGTAAAGCCAACATAACCCTGCAGGACCCACAATGCAAAGCAACATCTAACTCCACCCACTACATCCTGGAGACTCCACTGACTGGCTGTCAAACCACTAAATACCCCCTGCACCACCCCAGCCCAATGGTCCTCTACATCAATTCAGTAAGTTTTATAATAATAATAATAATAATAATAATAATAATAATCGAGAGGCATGGCACAACCACAAGACATAGAAAGGAAATACATGTGTACATGATTAAATGTGCCTTTAGGATATAGTTCTAGAATATATTGAAGTTAATAACACAGCACTGGTGCTAAATATTGATTTGTTTTTATTACTATTTCTATTTATTTATTTATTTATTTATTTATTTATTATTTATTTCAATCTCAGAAAATTCGACGGCATATGTAGTGGCACTAAATTGTGGAAATCAAAGACGACAAAAAGACAGAAATCAAAGAAGAATGTTCCCGAAAAAAATAAGAAAAGGAAATAAAAACAAGAAAATGTAAATGATGAATGGATTTAAATTTGCCATCAACGTTGATACCAGCACCAGAGTCATCATAATCATATCATACTTTTTTTTTTACAATGTAAATTGTAATTTTCATTTTTAAAAAAAAGTAATTTAATTATTAAATGAATAAATAAACACCGTACGAGCAGCAATGAAGCGGCTGGAGAAAATGTGTAGATGCATAAAAACAATAAAGTTACAAAATAATTTCATGCGGTTTAGAACTTTTTTTATTTTGATCATAAATCATGGATGGTATTTTAACAGTGTATGCTACCGTAGTTCTTGCTAACGTTTTAATAAACCGGCCTATATTGAATACTCTAAATGTTATATTATGTACTGCTCAGTCCTATCATTAAATGGACCCATAACTGCCCACACAGTGCAGCTCGTTTAAAAATAAAGACACCTGTAGGACAATCTAGACACGTTTTAAGTACAGAAAGAAAGACGATCAGGGTCAGCTGAGGCTCTGACTCTCTCCATCCAAGTTCTGATCCGATTCGCTTGTTTTCAGTCAGCTTAACTGAATCACTTCCTCGCTGATATCCTGTGATAATTCGCTGAGGAAATTTGATACAACGCATTTTAGCCCTGCTCCATTAGATCTGGGCAAACTCACAACTATTCCAGCTTTGGTGTGAACGAAGGGCCTAGAGGGCGATTAGTAATTGCGTTCAGAGCAAAGTTGTGGCCCAGGCTAAGCTGAGAACCATCAACAAGGTCTGAGCCAGTGGCCAAGCTCAGAATTTCATCTTGATTAGGCAGCATTCTCAAATCCTTCATCATCGCTGAACTAGTCAAGATCAAACTGATTCCCTTTATTATTTATATGCTTAGGATATCCACCATGGGACCAACAATGTCGAAACTCTCAAGCATTCCCATGTCTTTATCCAAGCTCGTATGATTTTGGAGCTCTTAACACACACACACACACACACACACACACACACACATAGGCACTATGTAAAGGAGACAGTATTATTCATGTGTCTAATTAAGGCAGATGGAGTGTGTCGAGGTTACAGTACTGCAGTGACTTACAAGTGTTTGTGATCAACAGATTGTGATCAGACAGTCGGACAGCAGGGACGGCAGTGGCTGGCCATCGGATGATGAAGACCTGGAGTCGGGAGACGTGCTGCTCTCGGAGAGAACATCATCTGGACGCCGCTCTACCATCTTGGTATGATGTTTTAGCATGGCAGTCAGTGTTTAAAGTTCGAGTACTGTATTCAAATGTTATGAATTCATGAGAAGACAATCCAGTCCTCAAGTACGTCTTTTTCAACCAGACCAGTTTAGTTCCGATTTTCACTGGATTCAGAGAGAGCCTTTATTTAGTCACGTGTGTGAATATTCCAGTGCATGGCGTAACACAGACATGATTTCATTTTTAATTTTTTTCACTCTGAGCGTGGAAATGTTTGAAGGAAGTTTTCTTAGCACTACTCGGTTTGCCAGTAAAATGTTTTTTTTTTTTTTTTTTTTTTCTTCCTCAAACCACTGAGTCACAGACGTCACGATTCTGCTCCCGCAGTTTTAATAGCGATCGTGTCACCAAGTTCAGTTGATGTTGTTTTCATCGGGTTCAGCTAGTTGATCCCTTCCATCTTCTGAGATTTGTAGCTCCTCGGCTCTACACCAGCTGCTTTGCTTTAATGCCTGAATAGAAGCAGTACTTAAAACTGCTTTAATCATTGACATAAACAACCCAGGCACTGTATCACACAGCTGTGTACGTTTCACCAGAAACGGAATCCATCCGATGTCATGCCACAGTATGCCATGGCATAACCGCATCTTACAAACAAACTGGTTTTACTCACAACATAAACCGCATATTGATAATGATATTTTATCTTTGAGTCTTTATGAGTCTTTATTGGTCACATATACATTACAGCACAGTGAAATTCTTTTCTTCGCGGTCAGAGCGCAGGGTCAGCCATGATACAGCGCCCCCTGGAGCAGGGAGGGTTAAGGGCCTTGCTCAAGGGCCCAACAGTGGCAGCTTGGCAGTGCTGGGGCTTGAACCCCCGACCTTCCGATCAGTAACGCAGAGCCTTAACCGCCAAGCCATCACTGCCGTATTGCATCTGATGGTTGCTTGGTGGTTGTTCGGTATGTTTATAAATAAGGGTTTTAAAGTACAGAGCATTATGTATTATAATTTATACCATGGTCTGTCTGAATACTCGATTCTGTTTGACTGGAAGGCGTGCATTCAAACCGTATAATACACAGGTAGTTCCAGTCGGTTTAATCACTGTTCTAAATTAATGCGCTGCCTATAAACACCTGTAAC
The DNA here is from genome assembly GCF_023375685.1 of Ictalurus furcatus. Taxonomy (NCBI): domain Eukaryota; kingdom Metazoa; phylum Chordata; class Actinopteri; order Siluriformes; family Ictaluridae; genus Ictalurus; species Ictalurus furcatus. Next base: position 27,986,333 of record NC_071265.1, on the reverse strand, counting down.
CATAGTAACATACAGTCATAGTTGCATACAATAGTTAAACTCGCAGCCTCATTATTAGTAGAGACGCGGCACAGATGCAGGTAATTCTCTCGAATAACTGTAATATAATTCATTCAAATAAATGTAGTCTTGTCGCACTACTTTATCTCTGTGTATGATTTAGAGCGGGTAGAATTTTAGATCTACCGACCCGTATGTACAACCCCAATTCCAAAAAAGTTGGGACGCTGTGTAAAATGTAAATAAAAACCAGAATGCAGTGATTTGCAAATCTCATAAACCCATATGTTATTCACAATAACATGTTTCAGACTCATGAAACTTGGCTGTTGTTATTGTTGTAAGCTGTACAACACCACATTAAAGAAAAATGCGCAATATATAGAAATATTCTAACATTAGTGGTTCATTCTAGGATTACGGATCATGTTTCAGAGTTTCCAGTCTGGCTTCTTTTGCATTTCAGCATATAGCTGTCACTGTTGTACAGCTTTAGCCATAAAAAGGCATTATCTGTGTAATCCAGGTATTCTTTCATTGTCATGCATAGCAATTGATGTATAAACGCCTTTTAAATAAACTACATTTCCCAGACTCCTCCAGTGCTAGTAAACACAGTTCAAGGGCTCAGAAGAACTTTCATGTGTTCTCACAGTGGCTGTGTCTGAACTTCTCTCGACCTGCTGCTCTGGACCACTGCCACACCTCCTCTGTCCTCCCTCTCTCTTTTATACACACACACACACACACACACACACACACACACACACACACACACACACACACACACACACACACACCTTGTCCACCATCTTTTTTTCTACCATCTTTTTTTCCACCATCTTTTGCAACCCAATCAAATGTTCTTATTAATATGACTTGTGCCAGACCTTTTGCTTTTTATGTCTCTGTTCAGTTCAGTGCAGTTTGATTCAGTTTAATTTAATTTAATTCAGTTCAGTTCACTTCAGTGAGCTTTACTCTTTAACAATTACAGCGGTTTCAGTATTGCCAAAGAATTAAGATGACAAGAAATTTTTATTCATTCCTCCCTCTATCCCCCTGTCAAACTTCTCTCTCTCTCTCTCTCTCTCTCTCTCTCTCTCTCTCTCTCTCTCTCTCTCTCTCTCTCTCAACATTTTGCAGCCCATTTTGTCGCTATCTGATGTTCTTACAGTATCCCTCTCTGTCTCCATCTCCAGTTTAACTGCACGTACCATAAGGCTCAAGATGCTCGTCCTCACTTTCCCTGGTCTCAACTAGAAGTTCAACATGAGACTGTGGAAAACGTGACCTTCAGCATGGAACTGTACAACACGAGCCTGTTCCGCCACCCACATCCTCCCTCCTTCATTCAGGTCATGGACAACAAGCCCATTTTTGTGGAGGTAAAATACAGAGATAATACAGTAGTTACAACACACCTTCTGCATTCCACTTCTTTAAATAAATTCAGTTTACAGATGCTGTTAACTTTATTACATCGACGCATCATCGTAATAGTAGAATGAGTAATAAATTCATTTTTACAGCTGACCATTTTAGGGCAGCATTATCTGGTTAGACAAACTGCAACATATACACACTTTATTATTATTATTATTATTATTATTATTATTATTTTAAAACAAATATCTGATTAGAAGGATCACTTCAGTAGAATAAAGTATTAACACTGCTACACTGAAATTTTGTAGCAGATTTTAAATGATGTACTGCTTCTGGAAAGAATGATTTTCGCAACATTTATGTTCTAAACTTGTATAATTTAATTCTGATTTCATCATCATGATCATCATCATCATGTACCAGTCACATTCCAATTTCATACATCTCTTCTCTGTGTTTACAGAATGTGGAAAAAGATGTAAAATATTTTTTTTTAAATGGTTTAATTATTAATAGAAATATCATAGGTTTAATATCTAAACATGCAATTATTCATTTTCAGAGAGAGCTGTCGAGTTACATCATTGCTATGACGTCATTATTGAGAAACAGAATCCGTGTGCATGCTTTGTCCAGTCTGATGGTAAACATGTTCAGCTCAGGTGCTGAAACGAACAGCTTTCATACAAGCACAGATAATGTGTCTTGTTTGTGTCTCATTTATTTTTGTGTAAAAACCCTTTACAGTTTTCAAGCAATTAGAGCAGGAAGGTAGAGGAAGAGGGATCATTTTGGGTTTAAAAAAGAAGAGCTCTGTGGTTTGGAAGTGGAAATATGCCTTTGAATCAGCAAGAAATCTCATGAGTTTGTGATTCTTGGAAGTGAGGAGTCTTGAACATGTTCCTTCAGAATGTTTGCATCCATAACCCAAATGGACGTGCGTGCGTGTGCGTGCGTGTGCGTGCGTGCGTGTGCGTGCGTGTGCGTGCGTGTGCGTGCGTGTGCGTGCGTGCGTGTGCGTGCGTGTTAAACATGATCAGCTGTAGGACTGGACGGCAGTATGACTTAGTGCTTCTGAGCCATAAACAGCTGATTCATCAACTCTTTGAAGACGTCTGTTTTCTGTATCACTCCATTTTGAGAAAGAACACTGTGTCCATCCTGTTCACCATCACTCTCTTTCTGTCTCTTTCAACTTCAATTCTGTGTGATTTATTGAAATAACCGTATTAGGGTACAGTGTGAAATATCAAAGAACACAAACACCATCCATTTGGAATGGATTTGAGGTGCGTGCGTGCGTGCGTGCGTGCGTGCGTGCGTGCGTGCGTGCGTGTGTGTGTGTGTGTGCGCGCGCGCGTGTGCGTGCGTGCGTGTGTGCGTGTGTGTGTGCGTGCGTGTGTGTGTGCGCGTGTGTGTGCGCGTGTGTGTGCGCGTGTGTGTGCGCGTGTGTGTGTGCGTGTGTGTGTGCGTGTGTGTGTGTGTGTGTGTGTGCGTTTGAGAGAGATTTTTCCTGACACATTTTCTCATCCTTTATGAGCCTGTTTCTCACATTGCCCATGCTGTGTTGAGTCTGTAGTCAGTGTTTGTTAGTTGGTGTAGTGTGTTAGTGGATGGAAGTGAGCTGCTGTGTCATGTGACTGCTTTCTTTGCACAGCTCCTGGCTTTGATTGGCAGTACGCTCACTGCTTTTTAGATGTAATCAATAGTCAAAATGGAATTCTCATCCTGTCTATGCAGATCTCAGCCACTAAAGCAGACCCGGATCTGAGCTTCATGATTCAGACGTGCTTCATCTCTGCAAACTCTAATCATGAGGTGCCGTCTGATTACGTCCTCATTGAGAACATTTGTCCTACGGATGAGTCTGTCCGCTACTACCATCAGAAACTGGACATAAAGCGCTTCAGCTTTGACTTCAGGTCAAAGTTCACTGTACCTTTGCTGTTCCTGCACTGTGAGATGTCCGTCTGCTCTAAGAGACACAACATGCATTCGGGACTGCCAGAGGTATGGAGCTTTACTTTTCCTCAATCATCTCCTGTCCTCTACTCTGCTCTCCTCTCCTCTCCTCTACTCTGCTCTCCTCTCCTCTCCTCTCCTGTCCTCTACTCTGCTCTCCTCTCCTGTCCTCTACTCTGCTCTCTTCTTCTGTCCTCTCCTGTCCTCTACTCTGCTCTCCTCTCCTGTCCTCTCCTGTCCTCTACTCTGCTCTCCTCTCCTCTCCTGTCCTCTACTCTGCTCTCTTCTTCTGTCCTCTCCTGTCCTCTACTCTGCTCTCCTCTCCTGTCCTCTCCTGTCCTCTACTCTGCTCTCCTGTCCTCTCCTGTCCTCTACTCTGCTCTCCTCTCCTGTCCTCTCCTGTCCTCTACTCTGCTCTCCTGTCCTCTCCTGTCTTCTGCTCTCCTGTCCTCATCTCTCCTTTTCTCCCATCTCCTCTCCTGTCCTCTACTCTGCTCTCCTCTTCTGTCCTCTCCTGTCCTCTACTCTGCTCTCCTGTCCTCTCCTGTCTTCTGCTCTCCTGTCCTCATCTCTCCTTTTCTCCCATCTCCTCTCCTGTCCTTTCCTGTCCTCTCCTCCGCTCTCTTCTCCACTCCACCTTTTTCCTTCTTGTTTTTCTTTCCTCCTTAATCCCTTTCTTTCTCACTTCCTTTTTCTTGTCTTCCTCTTATCTTTGTTTTGTGATGTTTAATGCTTTAGCAAACTAAAAGTCTTAGTCATTCATTAATTTTTCTCACTCAGTCAAACTTACATTTATTTTTGAGGCTGAGTTGATTTTCATCAGAAAACTCTGCTGGAACCATAAATCACCTTGCAAATGGTGACGACTCAAAAACATTTGGTTGAATTTTACTGTACACACCTAACTGGCCACCTTTCAGTAGGGTTCCTAGTGAGAGCAGCAACACTTTGGCTCCGTCACACGCTGCCCTCTTGACTGCCCCATTCATTCCGAGCATTTGTTTTTCACGTCAGCACCCTGGCACTGGTTAATCCTCAACAACTGCCAGAGTCAGCCCTCTCTTCACCAGAGCGGGACATATAAATCTCAGCGCTAAACTCGCTATTCATCTCCCTCTCTTAATTCCATCTCCATCCTTTATCACGGAGTTAAATACTGAGTATATTCTGCTCTGTTTCTTCCCAAAGATAATACATGTTCGAAATAAGAGCTCAATTAACGTTTCCTGAACATAGTTAATCCTGTTTGAAATGTGTGGGATTGCAGCAGTTTTTCTCCTATTTTTGAAATTCTGCTCCTTGAAAGAAAACCTTAATCAATATCGAAATATTAGCTAATAGGTTCTTCTCTCATCCAAAAACTGATCCAATCTCCACTGCCCCACGGGTGAAAGACCTAAGTGTGTGACTTATCTCACTTAAGTATTAGTTGAATAATATGGTGATATCAGTGTGATGAGGGCAGCCATCTTGGATGGAATCACATCCTTTTTAACACAGTTGACATAGTTTTTTTGAACGGCACCTGCACGTGTCTGAATGATTTACCTTATTGTATTTGACCTTCTATAAACTGACCAGTAAAAATAACCTCAGGTAACACACATCCTGTCAGAATGGATGTGTTGGTAAAGATTCCATTATACCCTGTAGGGAAGTGAGGATGTGCATTGTTTTCTTGAGTATAAAGACACTCCAGGAAGTGCGGCTCTTATTGGCCAAGTTTACACTGTAAACAACAGTGAAATGCAGATGATGCTCGTCAGAGAAGTGATGCTTCCAGGGGGGTTTTTAGGTAAGTTAAGGTTTTAGGTTTAACCTAATGATATGTTCTAATGATCAAGAGCAACTTGCATGGCCACAAGCCCTAAAAGTGCTTATAATAAAGTTGATGTATTAAAATGAGTTCTGTAAACATGGACCTCTTAGTGGGACGACCATTCATACATCATGAAGACCTTCCAATCTCTCTGATGTATACAGAGTTCACTTATCCAAAGTAAATTGATTCTAATTACTACAGATGTCTAGCAACATTACTTAACAGACATACAGTGAGGTCCAAAAGTCCGGTGAGACCACGGTGAAAATCGGGGATTTAAAAAAAAAAAAAAAAGGAAATGAACCGAAAATTTTCGAATTTTGAAATGTTTAAAGCAGAGAAAGTAAATATTGCGCTATTTCTAGGTCCCTATTTAATTGTAAGAAAAGGTGTGATCTTGACCATGTTAACTGCTTTGTACAAAAGGTCAGATTTTCCTCATGTCTAATCTCTTCTATTGAAGCATGTGTTCAGACGACACTCTGATGGATTTGATCTAAAATGGATCATAAGGTTTTGTCACTAAAGCAAAAAGGGAACATAATTAGAAACTCTGAAATTCATGTAAATATGTCAAATAATCTACTTTTCATTCAAGTTGGCAATAATATAATTTGTATTAAACTAGAAGCTAATGTAAAACAGAGGCATTTTCACTAGTGGCCTCAGACTTAGATATGTATACGAATATGTGCAAAAGACTTTTGTACACAGATTTTGTAATTATACAGTCAGTACATTTACATGGACAACAATAATCCGATATTAACCCGATTAAGACGATACTCTGATTAAGAAACTAGCATGTAAACAGCAATTTTAATGAGCTTAATCTGACTAAAGTCATACTTGGAGTAAACACAAATGGAATTAAGACAAGTGGAGTACTCCTGTTTTAGTCGCATTATCGACGTGTATTACAGACATGTACACACCTTAATCACATTAACGTCGTGTGGGAGTTTTCACTGCATTTTGCAACAGGACACGTACACACACGGCAGTGCTCAACCGTTTGACGGTAAACAAGAGAGCACGGCTGCGTCCGAAACCGCGTACTTACCTGCAGTGTGTGTAGGTGAAAAACATGTATTTCAGCTACTGTATAGTAGGTAAATATGCGGTTTCAGACGCAGCTCACGGCTTCAAGCAGTCGTCTGTTTGCACTTACAGCATGACAAATAATTTACTGCACTTGAAGCTTTCATAAAATTAAAAAAAAACACACCCAGAACTGTATACGGTCCCATAACGAAGACCAACTGTATGTCAATACGTGAAACTCTGGAGGGAACGTCAGACGGCGTGGCGTGGGGACGTAATGACGTGTGCCGTTAATCAATCTATGTTCTATAACCGTAAAACGGGATCTAAAGGAATATTCTAAAAGCAATTCATGTAAACATCTTAATCACAATATTGTCTTATTCAGAATAAGGTCAGTAATTAGATTACTGCTGTCCGTGTAAACGTAGTCAGTGATACAGTGATAAACCATTACATTTTTAGACTGTTATTACACTGTAAAAATTTCCACCATAAGACCCATATTAGTAAGAACACAGACGTGAGTGATCCTTAATTATTATAACATTGAGATATTCTTTATTCCTCTAGAAACATTTGTCTTACATAGAACAGAGTCCTGTATGGGTTGTGCATGTCACAGCTGACTCAGGTTAACCTCAGTGAGTGAGTACAGTCAGGATCAACAGAGCAGTGAAATGTTAAACAGAATCATGTGTATATAAACTCTTCAGATCTTTTTTTTTTGCTCCATATTTATTCCATGCATGCCTTACGTCCGTTTTTAATCTAACCTCCTGACTAAAAGGATCAAACATCAAATAAAATGACATTTCTGTTCTGTGTTAGGGACATGTGGTATTTTTCATTTCCTGAATACATGTGATGATGCTGTGTTGTATGTTGGGGATCACACTCAGATTACAGACGTGTTTTTTTTCTTTCCCTTTTCTCCCTCTTCATGCAGTGCATGAATCCTAATGAGGCTTGCACATCTGTCAGTGGGGATACCATCATCAAAATGATGATGAACAGCAAAACCTCCACAAGACCACTGGTGGTCATCAGTGATGAAGGCATAAGTAAAGGTGATTATGATGAAAAAATGCCTGGTAAGACTTATTTAGATAAAGGAGGCCATAACATGTCACAAAATAAATAATGTCTGATTAATTGTAACACAAATAGCACTTGGCAGCTCCCGGGTTACATCTTGTTACATCTTCAAAGCCTTTGTTTTTCTGCATTAGCTTCTCCCTGTTATTTGTAGCTTCTGTTGTGAACTATTAACTGAAAAAGAAAGAACGATATTGGTATTTTTACCTCAGCACCCTACTTTCACAAACCACAAGAACTGAAATGATTGCTTTCCCAAAGTTTATTACACAGCAACTGACCAAAAGGTAGCATTTCTACACACAATTATTATCGCTGTAGTTTCTGTGGTTATGGTGAACAGTCCCATGTTCAAATTAATGATACCAGACCTCATATTATCTGATTTACAGCAAAGTACATGAGAATGGAAACACAGTTTCCAGTTTCTAGCTGTGTGAGCTCATGTTGCTAAGCTACCTTGGTGGAAACAGTGCATTTGCTGATTATGCTAAGTTAACTAGTTGCACTTTTAAAATTACTACATGATGTATCTCAGTTACCTTACCACTAAAATTCAAGCTTATTTTTATCTAGCTGTAATTACCACAGGATAAACTTATCTTTCCACTAATAATTCACTCTGTTAGTTTAGATTGCTAGCTGTATTTATCACAGGATGAAGCCAAGTTACCTTACAGCTAGTAATTCCTTCTGGTAGTTTAGCTACAGTAGCTAGTGATTACCACATGATGAAGCCAAGTTTAGCTTGCTAGCACTATTTATCACGGGATGAAGCCAATTTTATGTACAGCTAATAATTCATTCTGGTAGTTTAGCTAGCTGTTACCTAGTGGTCTTATCCCTAATAATTCACCCTGTTAACTTAGCTGGCTATGTAGCTAACTATAATTATAAGTGGTAATTAAGCTATCTTAGCAGAAACAATTCCCCCTGAAGTTACATTTGCTTGTCTTCGCTAACTGGGTCCATCTCTTGAAAAAATCAGAACAGACCTCATTATTATGCCTTGACAACAGTATTACTGATTTATAACATTTCAAATGAGTCTTTCTTGGTTCTTGCGTTCTTCTGTAACAAACTTGTTTTGGACAGAGACGCATGACGTCAAACGAGTACAGAAGAATGTGAGGACAAAAAGGAACACATATTGAGAAACAGGCAGTGTTTGTGAGTGGGGCAGATATATCACAGAGTTCCTGTCTTGTCATGGATCATGGCACATTACTACATCTGGAGTGTGTTAGTGTGTGACAGTGTATTATATTATGTGTTTTATTATGTGTACAGCTCCAATTTCAAAAAAGTTGGGATGCTATGTAAATAAATATGCTATGTCTCATAAACCCATATGTTATTCACAGTAGAACATAGAAAACATATCAAATGTTTAAACTGAGGAAATGTACCATTTTAAGGAAAACATAAGGTAATTTTGAATTACCTCTAAAGAAAAAAAAAAAAAAAAAAAAGTTGGGATGGGGGCAAAGTAAGTGTTAATAAAAAGAAACAGCTGGAGGTTAATTGGCAACAGCTCAGTAACATGATTGAGTATAAAAAAAAGTAGATTCTGCCTCTCTAAGATACACTTTTTATACCAATCATGTTACTGACCTGTTGCCAATTAACCTAATTAGTTGCAACTGTTCCTCCAGCTGTTTTTTTAGTAACATTTACTTTTCCAGCCTTTTGCTGCCCCCGTCCCAACTTTTTTGAGACGTGTTGCAGCCATCAAATTCAAAATGACCTTATTTTTTTTTCTTAAAATGGTGCATTTCCTCAGTTTAAACATTTGATATGTATTTTATGTTCCATTGTGAACAACATATGGGTTTATGAGACTTGCAAATCATTGCATTCTGTATTTATTTACATTTTACACAGCAATCCCAACTTTTTTTTGGAATTGGAGTTGTATATGTGGGTGTGTTTATTGAATGAACTGTCCATGCCGTGTGTGGTTGATTAGAAAAACGGAGCAGGGGGCCCAGCGATGCTGATTTGTCTCGGTCAGAATGGAAAAGCGCAGTTGGTTTCATTTAGCTATCCTCAGAGGCAGTCCTCTTCCCGGTACAGCAAGAGGGAGGGATACAGTGATGAAGTGGGAGAGAGTGGGATGCTCTAAAGGAACGGAGGAGTGTGTGTTGGGTTTGAGAGCACAGCCAGAGAAACACTTGACGTAATGCATAGTCATACATTAGGAAATGGAGCATGACAAACAGAAATTGTTTTATTGATCTCACATGTTTATATCTCATAGTTAAATGGTTATACCATCCTGTAATGTACAAGGCTGCTTTGTTGGTTGCCTCTTTCGTGACAGCCATGTTTTGTTTTAACCAGTTTGTCATTAAAACAAATGCCAGATATCATCCCTCCCTTGTAAAACTTCCACCCCACTTTCAATTAATGTGCTGATGTCTATTATTTTTAAAGTTCATCCATATGTAAGAAATACTACTATTTTCCATGGAAGCATTGTGCGTCAAAGCATTAATTACACTTAATTAAAATAGCATTTAATAGTTTTTTTTGTTTTGTTTTGTTTTGTTTTTAGCAGCTTGGCCTTTATTAAATTCCAAAACTACCAGAACAAGAGGAATTTATGAATTTGGTTTAAAAACAAAATGTAAAACTGCATTTCCAGAGTGTACTAGATCAGCTAATGTCTGGCTCCCGAAGATCACAGAAGATATCCCTACTTTATACTGATCTTAGACGTTATCTTCCCAAATGATCTTGGGGTGTCGGGTGTGTAAAATCCAATCTTACTCCTCAAAATCCAATCTCTCTGATCTACTCACTGCCCCAATTCAAAAATGATCAGTATTTATGATTCAACATTCTGTAGTGTGGGAACTGTTGTCCACCCAATTTGCTTTGAGCTGAAGTCACATTTATATGTGAGATCCCTTGCTTTGAGAGTCAGGATTCTTCACTGGATAGTGAGCATGATCCTAAAGTGTGTGGTGTTTTATTCTGGGAAAATCTTTTAGTATGGGGTGTTTGATGACTAAAGGACGAATCACAAGAAAAATATTTGAAAAAGCGTGAAATCTGCCGTTATATCTCGGGTGTGTCACATCTCACATGTGTGATAGTGACCGTTCTTTTTTTGATGGATGTTTACATAATGCCTGATAACTATTAAATGGTTAATCTTAACCACCATCCCATTGCAAAGATTTTACAGTTTGAACAAAGAATCAATCTTGAGTACAGAGTTCACCAAGTTGGCTTGGAGCCCTGATGTGACGTACACTTACACACGCATCCATTCGGTTCTCATTTTGCTCTACAGGAGATCTGGATAGTTGCCGAGAATCACGTCTTTATAATAATGACCTAATCTGAGCCTGGCTGATTTCAGCTTGCTCTTCACTCTTGGCCCAATTACACTGTGCTTTTGGAGTGCGTTTAGACTGAGCCAACTCTGAGTCATAGCACTGCTGAAGATTTCAGCATGCTAATCACCCATTTTGGTGCCTATAGGAAATGAGGCATGGTGACCAGAAATTAGTTTATTAACCTCACTCAGATCTATTTGATAAACGATGCTTGTGTGACTCTCGAAGTGACTTACAAGCCTTGTTTGTGTGGTTTTGTTCAAGCGGAGTGTATACTGGCTATTTTTCAGTACAAATCAGAACACACTTTCAGAAAGACTCCTCAGTGCCACACCTGCTGTACGCTAAATTGTGAGTTGAATTCTGTCTGAATAAGTATTACATTTGCAGAATTTTCAGATACTTTACTAGTGAAGGGATTATGTTTAATTTGCTGGAGCTGTGACCTCTCATTCCCTGGTGAGGGTTAGAAAACGCAAATATGACGTGGGCGTAATAAAAAAAAGTCTCAGAGCTATGCTTTGAAGACAAAGACATCTCTTATGCAGGGATGGCAAAGAAAACAGGCTTCTTTTGAAAAGGCCTAGCAGTTCATGCTGGATAGTATCCCAACGCTGGAGGCTGAATTACAAATCAAAGAAGGTCATTTGGGCATACTGACCAAATGCTGCTTTTACTGCTACATGATCATTTCTCTCACCTGAATATTGAAGCAGTGTTAGAAAATGGTAATGCTCATCTTAACACCCATATGGGAATCCCAGTATATCAGTTACACTTTGTATATTTAATGTAACCTTATACAACATATATCTGAACAATCGCATGTCTAGCAAGTGCTTTGAGTTACAACAGACGCTCGGGGAGCACTTTATTAGGAACACCTGTACACATGTTCTTTCACAATTTTCCAATCAGCCATTCATGTGGCAGCAGTGCAATGCATAAAATCGTCCAGTTACAGGTAAAGAGCTTCGGTTAATTTTCACATCAACCTTCAGAATGACCATAGTCTAGTCTTTGGACCATAGTATGTCCAGCAGGCTTGAGTATTTTGAGTATTTTACGCACAGAGGTCTCTAGACTTTACACAGAATGGTATGATCGTGGTCAGAGAAGAACGGCCAGACTGGTTGGAGATGAGAGAAAGGCGAAGTTAACTCAAATAAACACTCTTTACAAATGTGGTGAGCAGAAATGCATCTCAGAATACACAACATGTCAGACCTTGAGGTGGATGGGCTGCAAAAGCAGAATTCCACATCAGGTCCCACTCCTGTTATCTAAGGACAGGAATCTGAGGCTGCAGTGGGCACAGGTTCACACAAACTGGACAGTTAAAGATTGGAAAAAGACCAGGTGAAGTTTTGCCAATCTTCTACTGCCTAGAATCTGTCAGCTGTCTTCCTGTCAGCACTGAACTTGTCAAATCAGGCTATTCTCAGACTTCTCTCGACAAAATGTTTCCGTATGTAGACCTGCCATTTACTGGATGTTGTCTATGAAAATCCCAGGAGATCAGCAGTTTCTGAAATACTCAAACCAGCCCACCTGGCACCAACAGCTATACCACTGTCAAAGTAGCCGAGATCGCATTTTTTCCCTATTAACTTAAACTGTATCTGGATGACACGATTGGCTGATTGGATAACTGCATGAATGAGCAGTGTACTTGTGTTCCTAATAAAGTGGCGGGTGAGTCTTTCAATTCTGCATTAAATTAATGCTTAGCATTCTTATGGAAGGCTTGCTACGCTAGCAGTCATGATGGTTTACTGCCCATTTTTAAAAATGACTATAATACTGAAAATCCAGTGATGAAAACAAACGAATTCTACTAAGCATTACATTTTACTACGTACCTACATATGGATCTACCAGGTCTGACAGTGAGATTAAGAACTGTAGTGAAGGCTTGAGTTTGGGAAGTTATACAGTACTGAGTCAGTGTTAACAGGACAAAAAAAATAAAAAAATAAACTAGGCTACATCAGTTGAGCTTTCTGAAATGCCATTTCAGTGCTTGTAAAAACATGTCAAATATGTTTGCGATATTAAAACAACAAAGCAACATATATATATATATTTTCCAAGCAAACAGAATATATTGGGTCACATTTTATACCAGAAAATATAGTACTTTTCTCAAACACACCAATATTACAAGTCACTCAGATTTAAAGCAATTTGGTGAGTATAGTGCAGTGTAGGAGTGTTTAAACATTTAGCAAAGAAAAGAGTTTGGCCACCTTCTAGAGCTGGCTAGAATTCAGACATATTCACATGGCCTCACTTGTCATTCTCCTCCCTTCTTTCTCCACTGAGATCCAAACTGACCACAGAAGGAGGAGGAGAGAACAGAAAGAAAGTGTTTAAACTCTTGGTCAGAAACACTGACCGAGTCCTGAGTTGCATGGACCAATCCCCACAGCTCATGTCTTTATTAGAGCTGCTAGGTGGAGCAGAGCTGGGAGTTGAAATGTTTGGAGGAGTGAATAGACCTCTGTGCTCGTCTGGAGCCTTTTGTTTCCCTGCCTTTATGAAGCATTCCATAAATCTCTTGCAGTGATTCTGGGATTTCTTTGCTTGTTAAGATTCTAGTGTGCAGCATTGTGTTTTTTGAGTCCAGTGATGACTTCATTCATGCTCGTTGGATTTGGTGAGAAATGGACAGGACTTGACCACTCCCTTCTACTTGCCTGACTAAGTTCATGTACGGTCAGGCGCGCTAATGGCATAGCACTGCATTCTCCATATTACAAGATAAACAGGGAAGATAGGGTGTGTGTGTGGTGTGTGTGTGAGCTTTCCATGGACAGTCTGTCATCGGGCATCAGCACACATGAAAACCTAAAGGTGTTCCTCCCAGAATAGCTGCCTTTGTGCCCAGTTTGGGGCACTGTGCCAGGGTGACCCTGATGCCCGCAGCTACACAGGAATTATTGTGCAGCCTGATCGGAGATCATTAGAGCTAATTGGAGGCCTGAAACCCATCCGCTCGGATCGCCAAGCAAAGGAGTCGCTCAGGGGTTTGGCCTGTTCTCTGGAAAGAGGAGCTTCTGCCAGCTCTCATATCTCTGCAGGTTCCTGTGGGCTCAATTCCAAAGCACATGTGACTTTTGAGAGGAATGTGTGCCATCTGCTGTGATGAGAATGAAGCTCACCCTACTATATCATTGCAGTAGTTACTGTATGTGTTGACTTTAAATGTTGCGTTGTGTATTCTTGTGTTTGAGCCAGCTTTGTTTCTTTTCTTTTCTTTTTTTTTTCCAGAGTCCATAACCCACAAGCCTCCAGGTGGCAGTTCCAGTGAGTTTAAGTTCTCATCATTCTTTAAGGCTTGTTAGAGATTGTAGAGTAAAGTGGTACATGGGTTCCAAAAGTCTGAGTTCACTACCGAGAACGGTTTAATCATTCAGTGTGTCCACACACAACAGCAACAACAGCAGTGGTAGAACTTAGTCAGAGCTCAGCTTGATTCAGATGAGTCTGCTTCAAAGCATTTGGTCAATCAGACACCGCTGAATTGGAAGAGTTGTAAAAACATTAAAACATCCCTTTCAAACATCAGGGGGGAAAAAATCAGAATACGTGCCTCTGGTTTACCAGTTTCAATTTTAGGACATTAGTCAGTGATGGGTTAATAGGTCCTGTTTAAATGTCTAGTTCATGTAAATGTCTAGTTCATTGACACTTTATCACCAATGTTGGAATTTTATTAGCATTAACTAATACTGTTTCTGTCCTTGAAAGTAACTAGAAACCTGGGTTAAGTCATTGATTAGGCCTTCAGAATGGCTGTATAATGATACAAGTGATCAAACAGAAACTCGCCTAACGCCAAACACTTAGAAATAAACTATAAATGTCCACAATTGGTGAGCAGCGAAAGGCAGCACAGTGGCCTGTGTCAATAAAATTTGTAAGAGGACATATCCTGAAATGTGGTGCGACATCAGCAAGATGTACTTGCAAGGTTAGATGTTAAAGTATAAAAATATTAAATTCTGGTAATAGGTGCATACATGTGTTACTGTTTGAATAAATTTGCAAGGTGGGGGGTGGGGATCTTTAAAAAAAAAATGAAGCAAACTGCATGAACAGAATATTAAGTTATATAGTTAGATATATGAGGATTTCCCATGGCTAAAACGTGATTTGACTATGCAGTTTTAAATAATAAACATGAACTAAATAATAGTAAAAAAAGTCCACTTGAAAAAGCACTTAGACCATTGTAAGGTTTTGTACATTTTGTAAGCTTCGGATTTTCCTGAAATGTTTTTTGCAAGTGATTTCATGAATATTTATCAGTATTTGACATGCTATATTAATTCCTCTCTCATAGCTTCTCTCGTACTGGACACTCCGACTGTGGTGGGCATCGCCTTTGCAGCCTTTGTCATAGGAGCTCTGCTTACAGGAGCACTTTGGTTCATCTATTCACACACAGGTGAGAGTCGGCCTATGGTACCGCATCAGAGAGCTCACACACTCACACATCTGGCCTGGACTTTCACTGTTCATGCATTTCTAGCAGCAGGTTACAGAAGGTTATCATCCTGTCAAAACAGGAAATGGGGAAACGTTCCCATTTTGATCATGGAAAAAGCTACTCAGTGCTGACAGAATAATAACAATAACATAAAACCCACCGTGATGTAACTACTTCCTGTTTATTCGCTGAAACTTGGACACTCTTCTGTTTTCAGCCATTGGAGGTGGGCATTAATGGACCAAACGGCATTCTGGGATATTCTGGGTACAATAGAACCGGGGCTGGAATTCCCCTTGTCTGCTTCGAAGGTCTCTTTAGGCCTCACAGGAAAACATATATATATATATGTGTGTGTGTGTGTGTGTGTGTGTGTGTGTGTGTGTATATACACACACACACGCACACACACACGTGCGCGCACACACCCTGTACTGGATGCCAAGATTTTACCCCCTGGCCACCTTTCCCGCCAGGCGACCCTTACTGAACCCTTAAAGAAACAATCACTTTTAGACAGAGATAAATTGGCCAGTTTATGAAAATGCCATCAAATCTGTTTCCATCTTGGTGCATAAAGAGCAAGTCAGGCAAAACACGAATAAAATTTCACTGGTGCACACAGCAGTGTTCAATTAACACCTAAAGTATTGAATGATCTCTTTCAGAGTTTATTTGTGTCCTATTGGACATGACTACACTCTGTAGGTGTTAATTCACTTGAATAAGAGACTGCAGAACGATGGAAAAAAGAGCGTTTGCTTCAAGTAGGAGTTCAATCATCACTTAACTTGATTTTAAAGAGACATAAGACAATAGAAACCAAGAGAATGGACTATTGGCTTTTCCTTGTACTATAATGAGACTTTGTGCTGCGGTTCGTATGTTTTTAGCACCACATGGTAGCACACCTTCCCAAGGTATCACAGCATATCACAAAAACATTACAAAACATATGCACAGTTTACTAATGCGAAAGTTATCAAGTCATTTTGCAAAGACACAGCACCTGCTAGGCAAAAGAAACACACCTAACAGAACGTCTTAGAACACTAAGAATGTGCAAGGGCAACAGTGTCTGTTTGAGGGGAAAGCTATGTTCAGAATGTGGAGGATGAAGCTGCTGCACTGCTCCAGAAATTCTCTGCATGATTCTTCACAGTGATTGATTAATTACAGTCGGGAGGAGTCACATCCGCAGTTGGCACGGTGCCAGTAATCCGCAGTGCCGTTGACCTGCTTCAACAGGACACTTTTGATAGTAGACCAGTTTTTTTCTGGGCCTGCTGTGTTTTTTTTTTTATTTTTATTTTTTTAAATTTTTTTTTACAATCTCATTTCACAATCAAACTAATAATAACTGCTAGTTAGCTAAGACTACAAGCTAATTTTCATGCTGATGTAGTCTTTTCATTGCTGAAAAGTCTGCACGTTGAGCTAAAATAAACGTGATATCAAGTGTCAGGGAGATTATATTTATCCAACTGTTTGCACTGGAACGTTTGGAGAACATCATGTTATTTCAACTTATAGGCTTCCTCTTGAGACTTAACGATATGAAAAGTCTTTTGCTTAGTCTTTTTTTGTAAAGATGACAAAATTAAAATGTTGCCCCTCCCAAGCCCTGTATCTCTCTATCGTAGCAGGATGTGTTCTCACATCATAACATCATGCAATGCATTTTATAAACAGAGAAGTATTAAGAACGCTCCTAAAGTGCTCTTGTATTATTCCCTATAGTGCCCTCCTTTAATATTGGCACCCTTGGTAAATGTTAGCAAAGAAGGCTGTGAAAAATCTTTATTTAAAAAAAAAAAAAAAAAAAATCTTTATATAAAAAAAAGTCTTTATTGTTTAACCTTTTGATCTTTTCTTAAAAAATTCACAAAATTACTCTGCTCTCATGGATATCCAGCAATTGCAAACACAACACAGGTTTACCAAAAAAAAAAAAACTTTGTTAAATATAGATGTGCAACAATTACTGGCACCCCTATGAATTCATATGAGAAACCTTCTGGGTCACATGGTTACCCCTTTGTAGTGATGGTTTTTCTAATAAGGGCTCTAAAAGTAATCAATATACCCAGTATAACTTCTCCCTGTTACCTTATATGACTGAAATTTCCTTAAAAGGAGTTGTTTGGAACGTGAACATTAAACCCCAAGGTTTTCTGGTTTTCCGAGCGGCCTAAAATATTACAGTTATCTTAAAGATGACTAAAACATGCGCAGATAATAAGCTGATGTTCTTTCCTCTAGCAGCAAAAAAAATCAACCAAATGCCAGAGTCTGAGTTTCAAAGTCAGAAATCTCACTTGGTCTCTTTTACTCTGACGCTCTATTTCTACATGCTCCCTGTATACAGCTGTCTTTCCATTTAATCTATATTTACATTTATTTATTTATTTGGCAGGCACTTTTATCCAAAGTGACTTTCAACTGAGGCAGAATCCAATCCAAGCACAAGGTTCAGGGTTAAAGAAAATGTTTGGCCCAAAATGAAAAGTGCACAGTGTTCAACCTTAACACAAATGTAGTTGATCAGTCAATCCATGTTTAGTGTCTGTTTTAGATCAAATAATCATATGGTTAATTGTTAAGTGTGTTATTTTTTTCATTCCCTTTTGTTACCCTTTTCCACCAGATGATCCAGCAGTGAGGCAAAATCTGCCAAGGTCTCCTCCTGTCTCAGAGAACAGCAGTGCAGCTCACAGTATCGGCAGCACTCAGAGCACACCATGCTCCAGCAGCAGTAATGCATAGAATACACACACACGCACACGCACACACGCGCACACACACACACACACACACACACACACACACACACACACCTCGCAGGCCTGGCAGGTCACCACATGGGGCTCCAATCGCAGACATTTTTCTTCAACATCATCAGTCTTGAATGCTTTCTGAAAGTAAAGCACTGAAAGAGTTTTGTAGAACATCACAGCTTGTAACTGGCTCAGTTTTCATCCTAAAATAGTCGGGAATGTGGAAAAGGTGAAGAAACAAAGCTTTGACAAAATGGGGATGAAAAACGGCGGTGAGGAACCAGGCATGAAAAACCCCCTACACCAGCACTTTAATGTTTGCCATATATGGTTGGAAACGTCTGTTGATAACAAAGCTTGTTTACTGCAGTCAGTCTTACGGCGTGGAAGCATCTGGAATATGACAGAATTGGATGCTGAGTGTGGTGTTGCACAATGTTTGGTGTGCCAAAGCAAGCGCAGTTCTGTTCATGCAAGATTTCAGCCAGTTCATAATTAATACAATGTCTGTCTGGTTTCAGAGCAAAAAATAATCCTGAAAGGAAAAAACTAGACCACATATTTGACACAAACTACTGCATTTTACTGCATTTACTAGACATTTATATTCCCTGTTCCAGTGGAAAAAGCTCTCAAGATTTTATTTTATTTTATATTCCACAGGCTGTGTTTCTTCTGTAAGACTTATTAGTACTGCCATAAAAGCATCACAGTCAAACCAGCACTTAATCTAAATATACATATATATATATATATATATGCTTAAAATATAAAATATATAAAGTATGGTCATGTTATTACACAACAGGCCCAAAATGCATTAACCTATTATAATAAATACTAGATCAGGGGATTAAAAAAATGAAAATAGCAATGACATTGCGTTTTCCATGTGGAATAGCCTTTCACGTGACATAAACATAACATAAACTGTTTTTTGGGGATAGTATTGGGGTTAGTGATGGGGGTTAGTATTGGGAGAAATTAGCAATGCTAAGAGGCTTTACCTCGTCACTTTCGAGACTAAGCCAGTATTCTACGAGCAACCTGTCAATAATAGGAGAAACTCTTATATTTTAGGTCTTATTAGAATTGTGCTGCGTTATTTTTGTAATTGAAAAGGTAAATTTCAGCAATATTTTGTCCTTTAGTGTAAATGTCTTGAAAGAGGTTTTATCAGATAATACAATTTATATATGGATGTATTGTAAAAATATATAAATGTATTTTTGTATATATAATTTCTATAAACAATTTATAATGAAAATGATATTATACAATTATTTTATCCTGAAGCAATCTAAAGTTTAAGCCAAGCTTATCACTTATTTTAATGTGTTTCTAATATAAGAATAGTATATGGATGATTCCTAAATAAGAAATCATTTAAAAGGTATTTATTTATTGATGCAAATGTGCAACAGCTGTATACAATGATTTGGCTTAAACAATAGAGCTTTTTTTTTTTTTTTTTTTTAAACAGATGTTTGGAAATGATTCTGTATAATCACAAAATATTTTAGCGGATCTTTCAGAAAGAGCTTTATATACACTGTAGATATCAAGAGGAGCTACAGGAATAAGAAGAAGAAGCAGCAGCTTAGATGTCATTATTGGTTGAATTTATTACAGACCTCCCCTATCTGACCATTCAGAAAGAGAGAGTAGTTTATTAACAGATTATATTATCTCTGTCATGACTTTTATATATTTTACGTGTACAGCATGCAATGTACATTTTTTGTAGAAATGTATAAAATAGAAGATGTAACTATAAGTAAATATCAGAATGATTCATCAGAAAGGTCTCCAGTATTAGAAACAGAACTCCCCAGTCCCCAGGGTTGAATTCACTCATACACCATTCATTTATGTACACTATCTACCCAAACATTTGTGGACACCTGACCATCACACCCCCCATTTGTGCTTTTTGAACATCTCATTGCATACGGAGTCCCCCTTTTGTGGTAATAACCTTCACTCTTCTGGGAAGGCTTTCCACTAGATTTTGGAGCATGGCTGTGGGGATTTGTGCCCTTTCTGCCACAGGAGCATTAGTGAGGCCAGGCACTGATGTTGGCTGAGGAGGCCTCGGGTGCAGTCAGTGTTCCAATTCATCCCAATGGTGTTTAGTGGAGTTGAGATCAGGGCTCTGTGCAGGCCACTAGAGTTCCTCCTGGCAAACCATGTGTTCATGGAGGTCACTTTGTAGACAGGGGCACTGTCATGCTGGAACAGATTTTGGCCTCTTGGTTTCAGTGAAGGGAAATGCTAATGCTACAGCATACAAATACATTCTATACAACTGTGTACTTCCAGTGTTGTGGTAACAGTTTGGGGAAGAACCACAAAATGCTGTGATGGTCAGGTGTCACAAACTTTTGACCATATAGTGTAGTTGGACACTAGTTAGAGAAAAAATGTTGCTCAATGACTTGTTCTCTGGAGACCTAAAGCAATACTTCAGCTGAAAAGAAAACTTTACACATTTCTTTTTACTCTGGATGTAGTCATCAGCCGAGACATATTCGGTTTCTGCACCATTAATCCACTAATCTCTCACCGCGCCAAACATGTAAATAATCCGTTCATATAAAAGCACGAGTCAGAAAGCCTTCAAACTAACATTCCAACTAACGTCTCCTTACTGTGTTGTTATTCTATATTTCCTTTTGCATTTCCATACAAGCCTTGTTTTATATGCCATTTATAGTAGGTGTCCGTACAAAGTGAAGCCAAAGCGATTCCCACCGTCACAAACGAACATGAATGTTGCCATTTCAAACATGCCTTAAGGCCAGATCACATACAGATGAAATTATTTGTGGAAAGAGGAGAGCTGGTTTGGCTTGGTTTGCTTTGTACACAGCATGCAGTGTTTTTATCTTCACGTGTGAAAGCTTCATAAACTCTGTGCATCTCATAACTGTGTCACTTGCTGCAGAATCTATAGAATGTATTTTATTTGAAAGCTTTCAGTGTGTGTAAACTTGTATAGATGTCTTCAAAACAGAGCAAACAGAGTATGAATATATAGATAGATAAATATATTTGTGTATAAAGGTATATTTTTGAGACCTAGAGCCAAGCTATGATTTTAATCATATACTGTGAATTTTTTTCAGCTTACTTCTGTAGATACAAGGATATGGGACAATCCGGAATTACACCGAGTTGCCAGTTTATTACATCCACCTACCTGCTGCACTGAAAATAATCCATTACCCAAATCATATCTGCTCAGTGATGGCCTACAGCGGTGTATTTAGGATGGTAGGCAGGACAGATGGAGGCTGACACATTATACGTACTACAGATGGACTACAGTCAGTAATTACAATCACAAAGTGCACGTGTTTAGTAGATTTATCTGATAAGCTGGCAACTTGGTGTTGATTTTTTTTTATTTAGTTTTTATTCCCGAAAGGAAAGTGTTTCCTGTGTGTAGCAATTTTGGGTGATAAACATATATATAGATATATATTTTTCATTTGTTTGCCATTGTTTTGTATATCAAACAAGCACATGGCTTCATGTAAACTCTATACTTACTTGTTGTCTGTGAGTGTGCACATGTAAATGAGTTTTTGTCACGTTGCATAAAACTTTAGAGATGATTTTGTCTTGAAAATTTGAATGGAGTATTATTAAGAAGTATTAACCAAACTTGTTGGGTTGGGTAAAATGCTGTGGTTTGCTGAGTGAGCCAAATTCCAGTTGGCCAATAACCTTTAAGGTGTATGCCTTCTTCTAAGACTTTCTCGTCCATGAAAAATGTGCCAAATTTCAGAAGCATTATAGAAGCAAAAAAAAATTTGTTACAGTAAGAAATAATAAAGGAGATTTTTTTTCTTTTTTTGAAATAAAAAAAAAAGAGTTTTATTATATTCTAATTGTTCTTACTGTATTTGCTGTCTCTATATTTTAATAATGAGAATTTCTATTCTGCTTGTTTAGGACTCTTGGCATAAAACTAATTCCCTGAACAACTACACTGTCATGTACATTGTGAAGTTGGAAATTCTTTAAAATACATATTCCACTGTAGTCAATCAAAAGCACCCTTTCCTAGAAGGCCAGATATGTGTTCATGTGTTTGAATTTGTCTGAATGTTTGCTGTCTACCTCATATTTGTCGTGTGTATGAGCTGTTGGCTTTGCTTGTATAAGTGTGTGTGTGTGTGTGTGTGTGTGTGTGTGTGTGTGTGCATACCGTATTGAGTTTGAGTAGTTTCATGTGCCATTCTCCATTATATATGCATTGTAAGAATCACTAAAAGCTGGATGTTTGTCATACCATATGTTTAGTAAAACTTAATGTGAACTAAAACATACTCAAAGCCTCTCTGTCGACAAATCAGGTCCGTCTGTTGGCTGTCATTTCTGATTGTATGTGAAGCTTTTCTTTTGTCTGTAAATAAACTGTGCTGTAAATATGCATGCTCTCTAAATGTTCTGTATATAAAAAAAAAATAAATAAAGTCTTATAATCTTCACCAAGCGTGTTTGTGCATCTGTCCCAACAAACTGTCCCTGTGTGGTTTAATCTTAATATCTTTAGGGAGGTTATTGGCTGTGATTTTTCATCACATTTTAAGTTTCAATAAATCTTCCTTCTTGTATATCATAAGCAACCATGGTGTTGTTAGACATTGTCTCTGAATGACCCACATTAACAGTGTGTTAGCATTGGCGCCGAACGCGTACAGACATTCGGCCCTTTCTAGGGCGAGGCCGTTACGGGATGTGAGCCATGTAAGCTTTATGAGTACACACACACGCTGTATTTTCTTTCAGGCAATGTAAACCAAGCATTTTATTAAAGGAAAACTTTTGCCAAAAATATAATCTACACAATATCCCCCATATTCCAAATGTAGTTCATCACCCAAGACATGTTTGGGCTTGAGTTTTGTACCAGAGTCTAATGTAGCTAAACAGTAAGAGAAGCTGATGGTCGTCATAACAAGTGTCTGAAATAGACTTGCTTTTTTTTTTGGCTCAGTGAAACATGCTGTCATCAATAAAATTGGACAAAAGTACATTGTAAAGCTAAACAGTAATAATATACATGAAGCTGAATCACTTTCATGCTCAGCACATGCTGAAGTGTCATGCATCAGGTGTGACTTTCATTCATTGTGAAACCTCACATAGACAGTGATAAACGGTCTGCACTTATATAGCGCTTCTATCCAACGCGCTTTACACTGGTTCTCATTCACCCATTCACACACACACACACACACTCACACACCAGTGGTAGCAGAGCTGCCATGCAAGGCGCTAACTTGCCATCGGGAACAACTTGGGGTTCCAAGGACACTTCGGCATGTGGAGTCACGTGGGCCGGGAATCGAACCGCCAGCCCTACGATTAGTGGACGACCCGCTCTACCACCTGAGTCACAGCCGCCAATACCTCAAACTGGGGATCATGGAGCTGTGAGGCAGCCACACTGTACCTGTTGAATTGCAAGTTAGATGATCTATAATTTTCAGCTGAATTTATTCATGCAAGCTGTTTGCACAGAGTTATGCTCATCTTCCTGGCCTTCCTGTATGGAAAACTAGACACCAAATATCTTTTGGCGAATTGACTACATTTGTGAGCTAAAGTGAGATTTGTGTAAATGTCATTTTTGGCCTTGAATATTTCCATCGTGTGTCTTTGAAAGAGAAGAGAGCAATGAAAAGAAAAAAAAGGAAGTGGCTGACGGAGAGCTGGACCGAGTTTCTGGTGACTTCATCTCCAATGTTGAGCTGACCAACACACACTCCAAGCACCATGGGGCAGATCTCCATGATATCACCTCCACCAGAGCCCAAAAGGGCCATTAACCTCAATGGCTCACGTCACTGGGTCTCAGATTTGATTTGCTTAAGAGTGTGTGCCAGAGAAACTGTCTTACTTAAATTACTTGTGTTGTGTATTGTCTCCTGTGCAGTGACTTCGCTTGATCCTCCCTTTAAAAAAAAAAAAGGTAAATGATTAAATCACAGAGGAATACTTGTGTAATACCCCCCCCCCCCCAAAAAATTGTTATTCCTTTGCATGGTCATTGTTTAGGAGGAGTGATGACATGAGGGATCCTGGCCATTAAAGCTCAAAATTGGCCAGTCTGAGGTATTGCACAAGTTTAACACTAACATAGTGTCTCTAGAGCATTACTGCTTCTCAGTTTTAGTAAGCGATAGAGCCAGCTTAATCCACAGTATTGATTTACTCATACAGTGCGTATTTGTGTAGTTGGATGCTGTACGTAGAGGAAAAGAAATGGTTTAACGGATGATTTTTGATAGCTCATGGGACTCAAAAGTGTAAAAGTTCAGCCAAAAATGAAATTTCACAATTTCCCCTTACCACATATAATCAGTCAGCCAAGACATTTGTTTGTTTCTTGAGTCTGGCACAGAAGCTACAAGATTATTGAAGCTAAGAAGTAAAGAAGAAAGCTTATATATACCAGGTTAACATCTTATTAATGCATATTTCTTACAGTGCTTATTTTGTACATTGTTTATTTTGTATCAATACAATGGGAGTTGAGTTTTCGGCATGTTCTTCTCCCAAACTTTTTATTGTTTATGATTTTACTTCAGTTTTTCTTCTGTCTGGTTTTCCTCCCTCTGTGGTTTTCTGCAGAGAGGATTTTCCATTCTTGATGTACTTGAACACCTTTTGGCTTTTAAAACATTGTACCACAGCCTATCAGAGACCCTTTAAAATGCCTTTATATCTAGGTGGGACATTGCAGACTGATGATATGAAGCTCCAGGCTGGGTCAAAGTAGCCCTTGATTAGGGTAAAGTCATTTTTCTATTTTAAAATGTGTATATACTGCAAAGAGGGGTGCATGGTGGCTTACTGGTTAGAATTTTGCCTCGCACCTCCAGGGCTAGGGGGTTCAATTCCCGCCTCCACCCTGTGTGCATGGAGTTTGCATGTTCTCCACGTTCTTTGTTGTTCTTTTTTTTCCGGTTTCCTTCCCCAAGTCCAAAGACATGCGTTGTAGGCAGGTTTCCAAATTGTCCGTAGTGTGTGAATGGGTGTGTGAGTGTGTATACAGTATGTGATTGTGCCCTGTAAGGGCTTGGAACCCTGTCCAGGGTGTCCCCAACCTTGTGCCCCAAGCTCCCTGGGGTAGGCTCCAGGCTCCCCTGCGATCCTGGGAAGGATAAGCGGTACAGAAAATGGGTGTCACGATAACACACCTTCAGTTATTGTCGGTTTACATTTACTAACAAATGTCTAAGAGTAACTAATGTAATTGTATACAATTTAAAATCGCTATACAATTATAGCATACCTTTAAGCTCACACACACACACACACACACACACATGACAGGCTAACATTGGCTATATTGCTATGACGGCACGTTTTGCCAAGTGGGGTTTTCAATTTCAATATTGATGCCAGTGTCAATAAAGCGGATTCAGTTGTGCTGAGTTGTTAAGTCTATTTTGCTAGTGGCACAGTGGTGCTGGATGCAGTTTTACTGTGTGCAGGAGGAAAAAGACCTCACCCTTTATGAATGGAAACAGTGCACAAGACACAACAGAGTCCAGCCCTGAAATCCACAGAACACACATACATCTCTACCTATGTACATACATACACACATACAAACATAACTACCTATGTACATACATACACACATACATACATTCAAACATATCTACCTATGAACATACATACATACGTACGTACATACTTACATACATACATACATACAACATACACACATACATACATTCAAACATATCTACCTATGTACATACATACACACATACATACATACAAACATAACTACCTATGTACATACATACACACATACATACATACATACGTACATACATACATACACACATACATACATACACACATACATACATACGTACATACACACATACACACATACATACACACATACATACATACGTACATACATACATACACACATACATACGTACATACATACGTACATACATACATACAACATACACACATACATACATACATACAACATACACACATACATACACACATACATACATACACACATACATACACACATACATACATACAAACATAACTACCTATGTACATACATACACACATACATACATACACACATACATACATACGTACATACACACATACATACATACATACATACACACATACATACATACATACATACACACATACATACATACGTACATACATACATACGTACATACATACATACAACATACACACACACATACATACATACATACATAACTACCTATGTACATACATACACACATACATACATTCAAACATATCTACCTATGTACATACATCATACACACATACATACATACGTACGTATGTACATACATACATAACTACCTATGTACATACATACATACATACATACACACACGCATACATATCTACCTATGTATATGCTACATGACTTTCCTAAAGAGAAATGTGCTCACACAAAACAACAGCAACAACAACAACAACAACAACAACAACAACAATAATAATAATAATAATAATAATATCAACAACCACAAGAACATCAATAATGCTTCTTCTTCTTCTTCTTCTTCTTCTTCTACTTCTTCTTCTTCTTCTTCTTATTATTATTACTATCCAGGCAAGGTAAGTGTCGATTAATTACGTCTTACATACCTACTAGCTGATGTAGATTAGCCTTCTCTAACACTTCAGCAATTACAATATAAATGTTTACAACCTTTATTATTAGAAAAATAAAAAGCTGTGCTTAGAGTAGGCAGAGGTCAACACACCTCGTATTCACCCCTGCCTCTTCTGAGCTCTCTTTGAACCTTTATATGTGGCAGTATGTGCACACTGGCCTACAAATGAGACTTGCTATTGTCTAGAAGGATAGATTTCTAACTTTCTTACATCATTCTTTTCTGCAGGAGGAACTGTGATTATCTAGTGTTGAATAATCACCTTTCACAATCACAAAAATACACCACTCTGTGTATGTCCTCCTTCCATTGTCTTTCTGATATCTTTTCCAAATATTACCAAATAAGTAAGTAATTTGTACACGTAGGTTAGGTAATGACTGTCATGTTACTGTGTCCTTCATTTGAGCCGGATCCCGGCGGAACAGGATCTGGCACCTCCAAAATATAGCACACCTGTGACATGGAACCTTTTTCTATGGATCCGGCACTTCTGCTGCTGGAAGTTTAAAGTCTCATGCAGTAATATTATCAAAGCAAATAGTTTTACTTTTTAATTCAGCAAAAGTAAAACAGAACAACAACAACAGTAAAAATGCTAATCTTATATTGTGAGTGCTCCAATATTGCTAATAGCCAATCAATAGCCTCTTTCACATAACGCAATCGGTTCAAATTCAAATGTCACCTGAATTAGTTGTCACAAAGCATACAGTCATGTAGCATGCACTGTAGAGTGTGTCATGACAAAAAGAAAGCAGTTATCATTAACAACATTTTTAAAGAACACATTCTGTCAACAAGAAACTTGATAGAATGTGCAATAAATAAATGTTTCCCTTAGAAAGACTGAGAATACTCACTGCTATAAACACGTTACGTCGCTGTACCAGTGCGACCAATTACAATCAATAGGCCTACCTATCAGTATTGAATATCACTGGCTATGTGAGATTCTAGAAGCACTTTAACGTGTCTGTAAGTTCGGGGACCGGGACCATTCACATGCCTCCCGACCTGCCGGATCACCACCCTCTTATTGTTCCGGGACCTGCAGATTCACAAATTAAACACTGGTCCTTCCTTAGGAGTTACTAATCCTAAGTTAAACACATGCTAATGGCACTTTACTTAGCTAGTAGCTGTCCAGGAGATATACGAGACTTGGTAATTATCACTGAGTTCATACTTCATTATTACATACCCAGTGTTCATTAGTAGTTCACAGTAGTAAGGTGTTAATATAGTACAGCTCATTCGTCCATATTTAGTCTCAGATATAGTTAGAGTTATCTGAATTATTGAGTTATTAATCAGTAATGTAAAGAGTTACAGGCCAATCATTTGAAGGAAACATGAGGGGGAAAATGGAGTTACAGTTTCGGTTCATAATTATAGACCGAAAATTAAAAGCTTGTGTATAAAACTATTTTTTTCTCGTTTTTGAAGGAACTCCACCCATATACCACACAAGCGCAGCAGCAACCTTGTTACCATGAAAACAAAACTATGAGTCGTAAAATGAGAACCAAATGCTGCAAAACCACAAGTTCAACCTCCAGCAAATGAGGAAAGGAGCTAATAATATTCCTGTGGACAGTTAATAGGAATGCAATAGTCACAGATGACACTGGAGAGAGTGCAGTACTGGCACGTAAATGACTACACCATTACAGCACATACAGTATTGTGCAATGAAATGCTGTAGAGCACAAATGCCTTCAAAAATAATGAAATTAAACATTTCTCCATTAAATAAAAATACTATAAAGCGCAGTAAACAGTAATAAATGAAACAAAGGCAATATTTGGTGTGACGGCCCTTAGCTTTAAAAAAAAAAAAAAAGTAGTCTCAGATAGAATTAATGTAGTTTTATAAGGAAATTAGTTGTTGAGTTTTACTGAGCATCTTGCAGAACCAGCCACGGTTCTTCTGGAGACTGCTTCTTATTTTTGCAGCAAAATCCAGCAGCTATCATTATGTTTTTTTTTGTCTGAAAAGTCTCTCTTACCATTTAATATGCTGGTTTCTTTACTGACGTACATGCATTTTTTTCTGTAACATTTAATCATGTGCTGGAAAACTAATGTTTGGAAATCTAAAATGTTTTTGTACTGACTCGATGATGTAGAACTCATAAAATACAAATCTATAACAAAGTTTGTACTAAAAAAAAATAAATAAAAATCGGGTGCCTAAGACTTTTGCACAGTACTCTATATGCACTCGAAATCACCAACAGAATATATTATAGCATATGCATGCTTTATTATACAGAAACACTCCCATGTAGTGACATGTACCATACAGACTAAATGCCAGCATCTGGCATATGGAGAAAAAGAGCTAATAATATTCCTGGTTACACTTAATATGGAAAAAAAAAATGGACACAGATGACTGGAATTTAGGGCCAAGAACAGACATCTGAGTTGAGGAGAAGAGGCTGGCAAATCTAGAAGATTGTACTGTGACAGATAAAACAACATGGTGGATGATGGATGATCTGCGGTTTCAGTAGGAAAAGGACGTGTGGGTCTGAATCATTTGGCCCCTTCAACAAAGTAAGTGCACTTATCTTTCTAACTAATGCAGACCAAACACTCCTCCCAAGAGCGTGTGGGGAAGCCGTTATTCTCATCTCTTTTGTTTAGATCTTTGAAGAGGGTCATTATCAAGTCTGCAAGCTTTGTTTAGGCTGACGCTCTAATAATCAGCAGCAAACTATACAAATCACAAATCAGTGATCAGTGAAGACAGTTCTCAAATGGTGACACCTTTTTTGGTGAAAAGCTTCGTTCTTCTGAATGCACTGAAAACAACCTGCATTCGGACAGTCGCAACAATGATGTGTTTGGAGACGCTTTACACAAGAAGGTCGGTTAGCGTACGCTCCATCATAGATTATAACTACAGTGCAGCAGTGGTGAAATTAACTTCAGGTGGGGAGAGGAAATATTCTAAATAAACCTGATGTGTGTTCTATACAGTTATTTTGACGTGTGACATGTTCATGCATTTTGAGTAGATGGCAGACAGTGTTAAGCATGGTGATGCCAGTAATTTGTTATTTAATCATTTAAGGCATGATCTAGCATTAACTAATCTTGCCATAACAATAGCGCATAAATTCAAAGCCTTTATGACAGTTACAGTGAGAATGATTCAAATAAAATGCTAGTAAATGGTGGACAATGATTCTGTTATCTTAAGAATCGATATCTTTGCTGCTTTTTCTCCTTCTGCATTAAATCTCCAGTACAGGCTGTCATGTCGATACCTCTGAACTCCCTCAGTGTAGCTAGCTAGTATTTCTGATGGTGAATCCTGTTTCTGAATAGCTGGCAACCAGTAAATGTGATTAACCAAGAGATGTGTTCATTTGATGTGATATCTCTATTGACAATTTATGAACATCATTATAGCGCAATTACAGCAACAAAACCTTATCTGACGTGTGTAATCAGCTGTACTGTACAGTATGTATATCTCTCTATCTATCTATCTATCTATCTATCTATCTATCTGTTTTTCTGTCTGTCTGTCTATCTACCTATCTAAAGGACTTTACATATTGTACTGTGTTCTGGATTCTTCTTCAGATATCTATCTCTCTTCTCAAGATGTAACAAATCAGAAATAAAGAAGTATATAAATAAAGAAATAAAGAAGTCTCAAACATCTAATGTGTTCCAGAACATCTAATGACACCATTTTTTTTTTTTATCTAGTTTTCTGTTTTGTGCTTTTGTAATAGATTTTTTGGAAGCGTTAAACATTCATGGCCTCTTTTGAAAATCATCCAAAAAAACATCCACTTAATTTGACTTACACATCCAGTGCCAGCCTGATAGTCTTTGCCAGAAACACAGGCCAGATGTTCCAGGAAGACCAAACTTTCATTATGGTTTGTTATTCAGTGGTAGAGCTCAGTTGCGTGTCTGAACCTCTGGATCCAATCGAACAATGTTTCCCCATCCCCTGCTCTCTCCATCAGGCCCTAAACACTACCAGATGCTGTACCCACCTCCACCAGTGCCATCCCACACACACACACACACACACACACACACACACACACACACACACACACACAAGCTGGTGGATCCAGAATGCCAAGTCAATCAGGTACAAGTGAAAGCAGATAGTTAAAGTGCAGAGGTGTGTGCTTATTGATTTACTTGGTTTCATCTTATTAAAAAGTCCTCTGTAAAGCTATGACCACTAACCACATAAGTCAAGTAAAAAATTAACCATTCATAACTTTATATAACAGTTTTTTTTAATGGAGGAAGCCTCAGACAGACTTACTTTTAACCACTCAAGTACAAACCCTTTTATATGAATATTTTATATTTGAGCACATTCTTAAGTGTATTAACACATTTTAGCAAAACGTCTTACAAAATTTTTCATACTTAGTTTATATTATATGTTTTCTTTTCAGATATCCTTTAAGAACGCCTTTGACTAAAGAAGAACGTATTGAAATCATTCTCATGGCTGGATCGGGAAGCGGTCGCAAGGTTGTGATGGACTTTAAAAGGAAAACATGGTGAGCACATCGCATATGACAGTGCAGCCCAACTTATTAACAAATTCAAAAAGCCCGGAAGTGTTGCAGACCATCCACGAGCATCCACTGACGAAGACACAACCGACGTGATGCTGGCAAACACAGTACCCTGTGTATGGAAACTTCTGGGACACCCTTTATATTCATGGTATACTCTATATTTGTAATTACTCTGATAAATATGTATTATTAGGACACTAGCAATATAATTATTATACGGTATAATAAATGTACAGTGCTTTGTTTGATAGTAAACTATGCACTGATTTAACAGAACACTTGAAACTGAATTTTAAGCTTAACTTTTGTAAACTAATTACATAATGTAAACTATGTAAACTGTTAGGCAAGTGTTACCAATCTGGCCATATGAGGATGCTTACACTGAGATGCATGAAGCGTCTTTTTGAACTGGGAGAAGACGCACAGATCTCCCAACCTCAGCTTCACTGCTTTTTGAAATTGTCTCTTCAAATACAAGCTTTTTATTATTATACTTTATTTATTTATTTATTTATTTTTATAAAACATACTTTATTCTGAGCGTAGTCCATATTGGATTAAAAATTGCTCACATAAAATTCTAATTTAAGGTGGAGCTAATATCTGTATATTTAATAAATTGAGAATATACTGTATGAGATCTACAGTTGCATCATCACTGGAACACTGGGTTTGAGGCAGGAACACACCCTGATTGAGATGCCAGTTCATCGCAACACACACACACACACACACACATCTGAACAGTGATTTACAGCTAGGGGCAATGAGTCGTCATCACTTTACCTACAGGCATGTTTTTGGAAGATGAGAGGAAACCAGAGCAACCAGAGGAAACCCATGTGGACACAAAGAAAACATGCAAAACTCCACACAGACGGGAACCCATGCTCAGGACTAAACCGGGTCCTTGGAGGTGTGAGGCAGCAACACTACCTCCTCCCTAGTCATATCCAATTCCAATTTGTTACCTAGGTGAGCTGCATATGCAACATGACAGGCTGACTGAATGTGTTTGGAAGAACTTACTGCCCTTTTCTGTGTGTACAGTTGCTAACAGTGCTAACAGATCCCAGTGATAGGCTAGTGACGCTCTGATCAACAGAGGAGAAAGGAACAGGGGCTCTCTCTGTGATGAAACCAACTCTCTCTCTCTCTCTCTATCTATCTATCGATCCATCTATAGCCAATCATAGGTGTCTGCGAGCTTATGTATGCAGAAGAGGGCAGACATTGCAATTCCTCTGAGTGTGTTCTGCTGCCCTGTGATGCAGTATGAACAGCAGCTAAAAAAGACACGTTAGTCTTCACCTCCCCAGCTGGTAGCTGTCGTATGATAGGGGAGAGCTGGCTGATGGGTTGGAATTAGTGTGACCAAATAGAGGAAAAAACTGCAATAAGAGGAACCTTTTAGCTGACACATTCCTTCACTTGAGTGAAACAAACAAAAAAAAAGGCAATTATGTGTGGGCATGGTGTGATATGATTTTGAATAACAATAATAAAAGAGCCAAGATAAATTCCAGTGGGAGTCAATGATTATAGGTTTCATTTTCTATTTTTTTTTTCCAGAAAGAAGAGACCATATCCTACCCTCTAAATAGCTAATACTGGAAGGATTTTTTAAAATCACATCCCTTTTCTATACAATTGCCCACCAGATTTCAGTATAAACCCTTTTAAGCTCCCTTTTAAAGTCAGCTATGTACAAACAGCTGAAAAGAGATGAGCCAAAAAAAAAATTATTCAATATGGTTATGGGTTTATTATCAGAAAAGGGCTCAAGAATAAATTCATCAGAGGTTCTAAAATATAATACTCTTGAAGGCCTACCCTTTTTTTTGCATGGCTTATGACTCTGCTTTAACCTTGTCCATTTCTTTCCAGATAGATTGTATCCCACGGCCAGATCACTCAAGGTGGAGCTGGGTCAGTTATTCTGTGTGTTTACGTTACCTCCTTAGGGAAAAGGGCTGCGGAGAGTTCAAAGCTAAAAATGTGAGAAATGTGGGGTGAAAGAGACTCTGTGTGCGTGTGAGAGAGACCTCTGGGCCAACAGAGCATAGCGTTTGATTGATGCTCAGCATGGAGAAGAAGAGGAGGCTTTGTCACTACCTACCGGCCTCATCCAGAGAACTATTTAAGCTTTCCTGAGCCTCAGAGTGTCTGGATTTCACGTTTTCCTGCTCAGGATTTTTCGCTTTCTTCCACAAACACCAACCGGATACCACTGCACAAGACTATACAGGAACAACGTTGTGTGGACGTTTTACTGGAAGTGCATGAGGTGTTATCACACATGGGTGGACAAAAATGAGTTGATAGTGCTAAGTAAACAAGCTTCTTCCAAGTCAGCCTTTAATCCACTTATGAAGGAGAAAATGAAGGTCACCGTGTGCTATGAATGGTTATGAATGAGAATTTCACTTAATAGAGAAAACCTGATTTAATTTAAGACTAGGATCACAGAATGTGAGGCTTCAAAACAAGGACATTCCTTGAAAATGGAAAAGACACTACACTAGTCCACTATGGACAGGCACCCTAGCCAATACTTTTATATAATTCTCAATAATTAAATGATAACTAGGTATGATGAAAATACACCCTGGATGGGATGCCAGTCCACTGAATGGCACCATTCACACACACTCATTCACACCTAGAGGCATTTTATCTTCAGTAACCAGAGAACCCAGGGGAAACCCATGTGGACTGAGGGAGAACATGCATAGAAACTATACACACACACACGCACACGCGCACGCGCACACACACACACACACACACACACACAGTTTCCAGAGCGCAGGATCAAATCGAGGAACCTGGAGCTATAAAGCAGCAACGCTACCTGCTGTGCCACCACACGACCCCACCTTTGTAACTTTTCATATGAATTGAGTTATGCAAAATATTACTACATTTGCCAGTGTGATGCGTACATGATGCCTACTTTTCTTCTATTGTTTTTCAGGTAACACTTAACACTTCTCTCTGCATCAGCTACCTGTTATGGCATTGTGGCAAAGTATTGTTGCCTTACAGCTACAGGGAATTCAATTTCCCAGTTCAATTCCGAATGCCTGTGTGCATGGTGCTCTGCTATGCACAGGCATCCCATCCAGGATTTATTCCCATCTCATGTCCAGTGTTCCAGGGATTGGTTCTGTCTCCTTGACCAGGATAAAGTGGTTATAGAATATTAATACAGAAAAATTGGCATGATTCCAGATTATAACCATGGACTTCAGTGCCCACATTAAATATTCCGAACATCTTCTAATTCCCTAAGACCTTTATGCAGGATTATATAAGATTATCAGACAAGTCTGCGTTTATACTTAGTTTGATGTTGCAGTATTCACTGAGGTATTACTGGTATTGGTTTATGTAGCAGGTAATTAACACACATTAAATCTGTCTCTGTATATATTAACACACTAGTACTTTGAGGCTGGGAGCATTAGAATCTCTTTTATGGTGGCTCTGTCATAGTGTTTTGCATTAATCACTATCCTCAGCTATTAAAGCTGATTTAATATCCACTTACACACTACTAGGGCTTAATATACAAGTGCTTGTCACTTTTTTATAATGAAACATCAATTGCAATTTATTGATTGAAAGCTGGTATTTGTGAGTGGGACTCAACATTGTGTGGGTTTGGAGCAGAAGATAGAAGGGAGACAGGGAGGTAATGAAGTAGCTCATGTTGGCGTAATGGTTGGCTTCCTCACAGCCGTTACCTTAAAGCCTCTCAGAGGAGTAATCGTCTCTTTCCTCTGATCTCAATAACAGAAGCTCAGTCTCTGCCTTCAGTCTGTGGTGTGCCTTATACAAAGTTAATGTCTACACTTTTCACTTAAATAGAACTAGAGAGAGCCACTTAAGCAGAGCTAGAGAGAGAAAGTGAGAGACAGAGGCAGAGAATCATCTCGGTTTCTCACTCCCTGTAATTCTGCTTCAGTTAAACATAAAAATGGTAACATCCTTGATTACAACTGTAAGAAAGAGTACTGTGTCCCCTAAAACTACTAATAGCAAGTGGTGGAAAAAGTACAGAGAAATTGGTATGGTGTCAGAATCTTACTCACTTAAAAGTGGAAGTATGGAGGCAATACTACTGAGGCAGTCTACTTAAATCAGAAAGTATCTACA
The DNA here is from genome assembly GCF_023375685.1 of Ictalurus furcatus. NCBI lineage: Eukaryota > Metazoa > Chordata > Actinopteri > Siluriformes > Ictaluridae > Ictalurus > Ictalurus furcatus. Next base: position 27,950,935 of record NC_071265.1, on the reverse strand, counting down.
TGTAATCTATTACGCTCAAATATTCATGAGAAAAAAGTTAATAATTTAATTCATTGGGCCTGACTCTGCATGATTAGTCAGTTCATTAAGCAATCAGTATTCTGCTCAGACAAACCTGGAAATGCTGGTTAGCTAATGTTCCTAGAAATTCTGCTTAGATAATGTTTAGTAACCCCTTTAGAATGAACAACGACATGTTAGCAAAGAACACTTTGATTAAAACTGAATTTTCTAGCTAATTTTACAACTAAACTAGCAAGCTAATTTAAAACCCAACAAAATCTAACTTACAAAACTTAACAACCTAAAAATGTTAAGTTTTGTAAGTTAGATTTTGTTGGGTTTTAAATATTTGTATATATTTATATTTGATGGTAATGTTTAAGAGTCCATATTTAGCGTATGTGGGAGGCGAATGAAACCTCTCATTCTGTATGAGGAAAGGAAGGAATATGTACTGTATGTGTTGATTTTGTATTGGTGCTGCTTCTTATTACATATATAATTTATTGGGATATTTTGGCGGAGCATTTATATCCATGCTTATGCTTCTCCACACACTACAATAAAAAAAGACTACTGCATAAGAAGCACATATATCCCCTTCTATCTTCTCTCTCCTTGAGTCCTCTCAGGACATATAAAGAGTGGCTACATACTTCACGATGGTGGGCTTTGATTCATTTCTGGGACCGTCACACCTATATGTGGTTCTTCCCCAAACTGTTGCCACAAAGTTGGAAGCAGACAATTGTATAGAACGTATGAAATCTAGTTAAAAGTCTTCCCAGAAGAGTGGAGGTTATTATATCATACAGCAAAGAGGAATATGTAACGGCATGTTCAAAAAACACATACGAGTGTCATAGTCATGTGTCCGCAAACTTTTGGCCATACGGTGTATGATTAAGAAATCAAGGGGCATCATGGGATGCATTCAAAGTTTTAATGCTTGTCTTACTTTAAATTCCCTGGACTTTCATTACTAACTCTGAGTCTTTCCTATTAGTTTCACTGTATATTTACTGAGTAATATGCTTAAAGATTAATAAGTGTAAACCGGGAATGAAAGTTGTGGGAATGTAAGTAATAATCCAGGAATGTAAGTGGTTAATCAGCTAAGCTGACTTCTAAAATATTAAACCAATCCACATCACAACGGCCACTTTGAATTTTGTCTCAGGGAGAGCACAGAGAGCTACCTAGGAATAGCACATAGCTTATAGAGTAGTGCCAGCAGAATAATGTGAAGGACTGTAGAAATTGTAGGAACTATCATTTAAACCCAGAGGCCTCCAAATTTACTCCTTGCTGCAGGTGAAGCTATAAAGGGTAACACTCTATCGTTAATGCCGACTGGGTGAAAAGATATTTATCTTCCCCCCATTTCACCCCTGTAATGAAGATATCACCTGTTGCAATATTACCTTCACTTGGCTAATGTCATTTCCCGGTAAAAAATAAACGTGTTATTCTTTTACTGCCCCAGACCTGTCCACAAAAATAAGTGCTGCAGTTCAAGTGACTCTTTTGCAAACATATCTCCCATGTCTGCAACAAATCATGAGCTTACAGATGTTAATGTATTATAACAGCTTCCTTAACAAATCTTTTACGTTAAATCAAGTGACATATTGCTATTCTACACAGAGTCACTCAGAGGTTAGCTATTATAAACACTGACTTAAATTGCCTCAATTATGGGTCAGGGTCAGTACTACTGCGTAAACCCAAATGAAATCCAGAAATGGTGAGACAGAGTTCTCATTACTGCTTTCGATCATTAGTCAACTTTGGAGTTCACTTAAAAATACATCTGAAATGAACTAATTCGTACCCACTTTCAGTTAACTCTAGCCTCCATTTTCACATCTTTTTAAGTTTTGTTTTAATAATGTTTTCATTCTGTAATAATTTATTAAGTTATGTAGGAAAAAGGTGAACTCTAGTGTATAAAAGGTGCTATGATAGGAAAAGAAATAAAAATAGATCTTTCAATCTATTTCAAGCTAATAATAATAATAATAATAATAATAATAATAATAATAATAATAATATCAAATTCCAAAATGATGATCATGATGATGACAGTGATGATTATGATGATGATGATTATTGTTATTGTTATTGTTATTGTTATTATTATCATCATTTGCTCATAATAATAATAATAATAATAATAATTATCATCTATGTGCAGTTATTTAGGGCTTGTCTGTGTTTCATTATTTTAGTTACTCCTCTTCTTCACTTCAGAAGCACTGAATAGTTCATTGTTCCAAGCTCCTGTGTCACTGCCATAGTCCAAGGATGACACATTGCAACACAGTACCATTGAGCTGCTGGGGTTTTAGGCCAGTCGTTCTGTTAAACATCATTAAAATAGCATGAAAACATTTTTGTGGAGAAGAGGAGAGGCAGGAGTCCATGTAAGCATTTATATAGTCAGACACAGTGGTGTTCTGGAGGATCAATAACGGTCCAGAGACGTTAGCGTGCATGGATTGCATAAACAGCTCAGAAGCGGTCCAGATATGAAGGCCAGTTTGTGTCTATATCTGCCTTTGTACTGAGACATCTGCTTTCACTGCTCTCAAATGTGCCAAAGTCAAGAGGCCTGGAATATTAATGTTCCCCTGGTGATTCTATCACGATTTTTCACGAGAAAAAAAAATCATATCGGTTTGATTATTCTGTGCATAAACAGACCTGCTGACCCTGGTCATGTGTGTGCTGGGATAGTGGTTTCTCACCGTATATGGCAAACTAAACAGAAACACACAGGATTATGACCCTGGACCATTTACTCAAAGTGACTGCCTTGTTTACTTTAGTGTCCTTGACAGTTTTATTTTTCTTGCTGTAATATATTAGCATGATGGGACGGCTGTAGTGGCGCACTGCTACACTGAATACCTCAATCCAGAATATTTATGATACATTAACGTGTTGGGTTAACCGCCGAACTAGCTATATTACACTGAGCTGTGATGGTGAAAGACAAGGATTTTAAAGGTTAATACTCTACTGAAAGGAATGAATCCATGAAAATATTCCTCTTTTTCTTTATCAGGGACACATCTGAGTGGATTTAAGTGGAAGGACCATTTTAGTTATGGAGGAGCAAATTTTAGGATATAGAAACACTCTTCAGAGTCTCCCCAAATTCGTGTGTAATGCTGCCATGTTCTATGGTATGACACTTAAGTTTGAAAAGATGATTTGCGATTGGTCTCATTTATTGCCTTTATTTTATTTTAGACAGTTTCCAAATGTTAGCTGAGTCCCTCTCATAGCTATCAAACTGGGAAAGTAATGGCAAACACATTGGTCCTTGACCACCTGCTGCATCTTTGTGAACTGTGGGCGGCTGTGGCTCAGGTGGTAGAGCGGGTCGTCCACTAATCGTAGGGTTGGCGGTTTGATTCCTGGCCCACGTGACTCCACATGCCAAAGTGTCCTTGCGCAAGACACTGAACCCCAAGTTGCTCCCGATGGCAAATTAATGCCTTACATGGCAGCTCTGCTACCACTGGTGTGTGTGTGTGAATGAGACACAGTGTAAAGCACTTTGGATAAAAGCGCTATATAAGTGCGCCATTTACCATTTTACCAACTGCTGTAATGTCACAGGGTAGGCTATCTGCCCTATAGATGTCACAGATGACTGCAATCAGCCAGCATCACTCTGTGTGTTAGAGGAGAGAGAAATATCACCTTTACCACCCAAAAAGAAGGGCAATAATGCTCTATTGGTATCCCAAGCATGGATGACTATGGTGTTGTTGGGTTTTGGCCAGAATTCCTCTCCAAACACATTCCAGTGGGAGTAAGCTTCACTGCATGACTGAACCAGTCATGCCAAGATGCTTTCCATTAACCTCTATTCATTTTCAGACATTTTCTAAATGCAGATAAATTTGACAACTTTATCATTTGGTCCATAAGCATGGCAATCGCTTCGTAGTTTCAACATAAGAATTTTTCTATGACAGTGGAAAGTCATAAACTAATGACTCAAAGGACTATGATGTTCGTAAAAGAAGGTTCCACATTCAGTATTTATTTACCAGACCAGCAAGAAGCATTAAATCATCCCAATTAAATAATAAAGCGAATTTACCCTTTCAGTGCTTTTTGCAACAGAGCTGCTTTAAAGTCCCCTGCACTGCTATCTGGCACAATCCAATAACAATTTCATAAGAGGCCCACCCAGAAGTGATGCACTTGGTTTAAAATCCTGACAGCTGAAATAGCCTAACCCTAATGAGGGCAAAAGAATGTTTACAGCAATTCATTTGTATAGTACTCTTAAACAATAGACATTTTCATAAAAAAAAACTTTGGAGAAATTCAGACCAGAACCCTAACAAGGCTAAATGTAAGTAAATGTAAATGTAGGAAGTAAAAACTACCCAGCAGAGCATAAATATTGACTTTAGGATTCTGCAGCTCATTTTCTCTTTACTCTACTGTTGGAGTTGGGTTTGGTTTGTGGTATTGAACAGACACACTCCCCAGTGCATCAGACACACTGATTTTAAGACCAGTAAGCATCACATGATTTCACGTCACCTCACCTTTTCAGTGCCGCTTACTTTTCAGTTTGCCCTTTAAATAAACATTCCAGATCTACAGATGTTCTCCATCAGCCTCAATTAAACCATCAAATAAACAAAAGGAAACAATTACTGCAAATGAAGTAATAATCACCAGCATGGCATCATCTACAGCGACATTTTACTCACCCCAGTTCTCTGAGTGTTTATGCTCCACACTCACTGGGCTAATGTAACAGCTCATAAGGGGTGTGTGATAAACAAAAGTCAATGCAATATGCAATTACCTCTATATAGAGAGTAATACAATGTCTTCATGTGATTAAAGCAATATAATAGACTACCTGATGAGGTGCAAATTTGTTCCATAATGTTATAAACACAGTGGCTTTTTCTCAACAACACTCACGTGAAGAATGGGCATGCATTCCTTGAAAGAATGTTCTTGCCAAGTTACCTTGTAAGAAGGATATAAGAGCAGAAAATACTTCTATAAGAATTTTAGAGGAGCTGTGTACTTGCTTCTTGAACCAGAATGATCCGGTTAACGTAAAGTTATGACAGACAGTTATTTTTGCTTATCTAATTAGCTAAACTCTCTTCTCTTGATGAAATTTGTATAATCACAACTGCCTATACTAAATCTGCCTTTGCATTATACATTTGTTGCCTGCCTTATTGTATTTCAAAACCAGAATTTTAAGGTACCATTTATTTAAAAACACAAACAAAAAAGAAACTGCCTCATCCATCGTGAATAAATGGCTAATTATTTTGGGTTATGGGTCTTCCAAATCACTCTTTAAAAATCCCCATAATTAAAGCACACTTCATTAATGGAATTTGTGCACTAGAAGATGATGTAAACTGAGTACACAGTAATGCATTGTATCGAGAAACCCGATGTATTGAGGCCATGTATTGAGAAACCCCATGTTCAACCCCAAAGCAAAGTATATTATTATAATCACATTACACTCATAAATTACTAATAAGAAAAATTAAACAAACCGGTGCCAAGAACCTCAATTAGCCTCTGAAACTAACATGACCCTTTTGTGGGTCCAGACTTACATTCCTCGAGCTCATAACAACTTATATAACTTTATCATTAGGTTAACTGCAGTTACTGTGTTCTGTTTGTTTATAAGCACACTAATGATACAATCTTTATGTAAATAGCGTACATATAACTGCAGCAGTCATGTCAGATTTTCTCTTGTTATTTTCCTTCTTAGGGTGGAAATGTACTATGATGTGAATTTGTAGGAAATCACATTTTAACATTAGCTAGTTAGCTGTTTTTCTTTGGAAAACTCTTGGGTGAGGTCCACTTAATAATAAGCAGTTCCATAGCTTTCCAGACAAAAGATATCAGAGCTCATTCACATCTTCTGTGTATGCTTTTGGATGTTCCTGGAATCCATAAAGGTTTTGGGTTTTTCAACATCATGCACACTCCTCCAGGTAACACAGTTGAAGCTGATCAGAGTCTTCACTTTCTTCACTCCCACAATGCCCAACACACTGAAGGTTCTGGACAGAGATTGGGCAGCAAGACTTCTCCCTATGATGGTGTCAGTGTTAGGAATTTGAAAAGGATCCCAGCCCCCCACTCTGCCCCAGGTTACAAATCCCACCAGTGTTATGATGGAGCCTTAATTTTGCAGAACATTGTCATCTACTCTCCATCCTCATCTCAGGATTTAGACACCTTTGGATTGCACGACTCTCTATACTTCAGTTAGATGAACTTGCAGCTGTTGTTCAGGCACTCGGCGAGGCCCAGACATCTCATGAGACCCTCTCCAGCACCCTAACTGCTGAGATTAGCAGTTATGCTGCTAGGCCTTGCAATAGAGATTGCTCTATGGGCATCCTCTCACACGTTCCTCAGCTGAAGGTCCGACATGTCAAGATCAACTTCTTGCTTCAGAGGATCTACTAGAGAACTACATTCTGCCAATTCCTGGGACATCAAGGCACTTTGATGGTATGCTGATCTGTTGCACTCTTAAGTGTACAGGTATATCCATTTGTGCTGCAACTGTAAGCTTCTAATGATGACCCATAACTGAATGAAAACATTTGTTTTTCTAATCTTGGGAAGTATAAAAATAATTGTGACTTACTGGATATCATTGGTATACCTGCCTTCTGCAGTGAATAAACCTGGTAAGGCATAAAGTGCTCATAATTTTAACTTTTGCTCCATAAGTTTTGATATATTTATTGTCTGCGTGTGTGTGCGCGCACGTGGCAGTAAATTCTCTGTCTGTCTTAGTCTTTTCATGGTGGTAAAACCTGCTAAAGTTCCACCTGCTCCTCTCAAAGGAGCCACAGAAAAACATGTCACCTGGAGATCACCCAGAGAACTGGCTGTGTCTGGAAAAAGAGAGGGAGAAAAAGTATAGGAAAGTGGTGAGGGAGGAAGATAGCAGTGAAATAAGACTGAAGACAGAAGGATGGAAAGACAGCAAGCAATGCAACGCAATAAAACACAGTGTGTGTGTGTGTGTGTGTGTGTGTGTGTGTGTGCCATTGTGTAAAGGGACATTTCTCTCTTGTGCCAGGAGACAGATACAGCCAGACAGAGGAGGAGGAAGGACAGACATGACGGAACATTTAGTGCTGTGTGGGGAAAGGGCTCCCTCAGGAGCATTCACCATCACTCATGCTACACTTAACTGGCTGTCCTCTTAAACACACCACAGTCTGGACAGCAGTGTACATGTCAGTGTATGCATGAACTGTAAATTAAATATTCTCAGTGACTATACACATCTGATGCTGGTCAGACATATTTACCATTCCTAAAGTTTTCCTCAATTTCTCTGAATTGCAGGACGGGAGAGCAATACTGGTGCATTTTCAGAAATATAAAACATGTTTATTCAAATAAGAGTTTATATTTAGTGGACAAGGAAGAGCTTAGGAGAAGCTGGAGGAGTGAAGTTTCCAGGATGGTGGAAAGGCCTTGCCCTTATAAGCTTATTCGAGTTGCATAATGTTTGAAAGCTCAACTTTGCTCACAGAGCCTTTCAGAAGCAAACCATCGCTGTTCATATTAGAGACCTAATATGACATAATGAGACATAATGTAAACATTCTTAAAAATTGCAAATGTGAAGAAATGTATCCTGCAACACCACCATGCTTTGTAGCAGGACATCCATCCATCTTCTACCGCTTACTCCTTCTTCAGGGTCACAGGGGAACCTGGAGCCTGTCCCAGGGAGCATGGGGCAAAAGGCAGGGTACACCCTGGGTGTGACAGGGTGCCAGTCCATCGCAGGGCACAATCACATACACACCCATTCATATGCTACGGACACTTTAGACACCAATCAGCCTACCATGCATGTCTTTGGACTGGGGGAGGAAACCGGAGTACCCGGAGGAAACCCCCACAGCACAGGTAGATGCAAACTCCACACACACGGCCCCAGCGGGACTCAAACCCCAGACCCTGGAGGTGTGAGGTGAACGTGCTAACCACTAAGCCACTGTGCACCCCTTGTAGTAGGATATTTCATGTGAAATTGCCTGTGTAACAGATTTATTTATTTGGTTTAAGTGACTGTAACTGATGTTTGCTTCAGCATGTATTGTTTGCTGTTGCTTGAAGTATCATTAGCTAACTTAGCTAGCTATGTTAGCTAGCCAATGTTCTGTGCAAATATCACCTAGCAAATAGCACCTTACTAAGCAAGGCACATTTATTGTACTGAAAATCATTGTTTACAAAACTGCAAGTGTATATGAAACTATAGATCATAATGAAGGGGTCCTCAGACTTCCATGGCAAATGTATGAAGGCTAATAATAATAATAATAAGAATAAGAATAATCTGACAGCTTTAATTACTATTATTATTAACAAATATTCAGTATATTTATGTCAGGAAACCCCAGGTGGGATCTGTTGAGAAATTACAGGGTTGAGAACCTGTGTCATAGTGTATTATGGATTCAGATGATAATGTCATATCACAGCAAACCAGTGATTACATTTCCCATCCTGCACTGCGGCCTACAAACATTTCCCAGAATACTTACCTTGACAGTCAGCCTGGCAGATAAACCTGCCCTGCCATTCACCGCCTATTATATTCAGGCAAAGAGGGTGGGCCCCACACCAGAGCTCCAACCTGAGACCCACGAGGTGGTCTCACCCTCAGAGCTCCAGCTGGAGGTCAACATGGCAGCCTCCTCTCCAGAGCTCCGACCTGAGACCCACGAGGTGGTCTAACGCGCAGAGCTCCAGTCGGAGGTCAACGTGGCGACCTCCTCCTCAGAGGTCGAAGAGATAGCCTCCCAAGCCATGTTCCTGTCCAAGGTCGAAGAGACAGCCTCTCAAACTATCTTCACGCCCGAGTCTGCTTACACGGACAACCAAGTTCTGTTCACGCCCGAGTCTGCCAACGCAGACAATCAAGTTCTGCTCACGCCCGAGTTTGCTGACACCGTCAACCAAGTTATGCTCAGGCTTGAGACTGACATCACGGCCAAGCAAGCTCTGCCTACACCGGAGTGTGGTGACACAGCCAACCGAGTTCAGCCGGCAGAGCCGGTGAAGAACGACACTCAGCCTCTCTGCGTGACTGAGGATGCCGCTCGGCATCCCTGTACAACCGAGGATGTCTCTCCACCTCCCTGCTCAGCCGAGGACGTCGTAATTGGACACTCTGGATGGATAGATGGATGGATGGATGGATGGATAGTGTCCAAGAATAGCTATTTGTCTAATGCTAGCTAGATAACTTTGTTTGGATACAATCATTTATAGCTGCTAGATAGTGCTAGATAGTGAGATGTAAGGGAATTTCATCTAGCCAGGTGACCAGGTAATATCGAGCAGGCAATGTTCCCCACATTTGAAGACTTAAGATGTTCTAATCTTGTGTTTGAATGATCCACAAAATCCCACTTACATTGCAAAGATGCTAGGTCAAGTACTAAATGAAGTAAGATCATTTGCTTTCATTTATTTTCTGCCTACATATCTGAAAAGACATTTTGGGAGACCCTTTGCACTGACATTCTTTAATTTAACAGTGTTACAAGAGATGTAATAGAATTGTAGGATGTCATGAAGGCTGGAATGTAGTGATGCTTAAAAAGACAAAAACATGGAGAAGCGTGTCTTCAATAGAAGAGAGAAGACAGCACTCCTTAGTCCTTCAAAATCATTATTTGCAGATGGGAGCTGGTTGGACTGCATTGCCAGTGAGCTGTATGATTTGACACAACTGGACTGTTGTGGTTTCTCACGACGAGAGATTTTGGATGGACTTGGGCCAGACTGAGTTGTGTAAGTTAAAACCCACCAAGCCATGAAAACCTCACTTCTTTCAGTGTAACCTTAAACTGTCTATTCAGAAACATTTAAGGGGACTGACTTTTAGTTTATGTATAGGCTTGAAGATACATACAGTGTGTCTTCAATGGGCAGTGCAGTGGTAGCTCAGTGGAAAGTACTGGACTACTGATTCTAAGCTGCCAATGCTGGGCCCATGAGCAATTATTTTAACCCTTAACTGCTCAGTTGTATAAATTAGATAAATGTGAAAAAGTCACGTCCTTTCACTTCTATAAGTTGCTCTGCCCAATGAGTAAATGTAAACATAATGTACATCCACTAGTCTACAAACTGACCTTCTTCAACTGTGGTGAACTCTGACCTGTTGAACTGCAACGGGTGACTACTGTGTTATAACAGACTTATTGTTCTCACTCTTTTAGACAGCAATGAACAATCACATATGTGACATGTAACAGGTCCCTTAACAGCACATGTCTGTTTTATTGTCTCTGAAGATGAGTCACAGTTCTGACATTTCAAGGTAAGTGGGTATATATGAGAGAAGAGGCCTATTTTTCAGTATGGCCCAAGAGGTTTGCTTGTCTGGTTGTCTGAATCTCTCTTCCCATTCATCACTGGTATGTATCAGCAAACCACATCATGCATATGTGTGTTTGACCTCTCAGAGGGAAAGATCTAGAATCAGATGCATGCGTACATGTGAATGCAATTACGGGCACTGCCAAGCATAGCTCATAAAATATGTATAGGAAATCAGGCATATGCTAGCCAGGTTAGCCAACTTGAAAAAATGGAATCAATTAGCAATGAAAACAAATGAAATGTTAATAAATGGATCATAGTAGTGAGAGTGAAAACTTTAGTCCAAATTCAGTTTAGGGAGAAGCACTCCTTGGGCATCCTGTTAAGGCCAAGACTAATAGTGAGAAGAGTTGGCTAGACAAATCCTCAGAAGAGAAGCACGCCTGTCATGATCACTTAGAAACACACTTTTTGTAATATAGTTCATACGTATTCCAGCTCATTACTACAACAATAATCATATCCAGTATGATATCTGTGTGTCAGTACAGTACTGGTTGATTATTATGCTGTGAAGCTGGTACGGTCCAAGCTGTAATTTTATTACCTGTAATTCCCTCTAGTGGTTACTTTGTGTAAGAGGAGGTTAAAAGTTCTCCTGACATTACAGTTTTATCTGTTTTCTTTGCAATTTGTCCAAATGCATTCACAGCATGGCCTGCCTTCTGAACTCTTAGAAGAGTAAATATTTTCTACAGACCTGAACAAATATAATAGTTGCTTTGACTTAATTTGCAGTTCACGTTCACTGCAAAACACTACACACCCTTTTAATTTGTAAAAACATTATAATAATGCATTAGTCTGCTAACACATGAATCATTAAGTAAAATTAAAAGTGCCAATGAATGATGGCAATTCCTTTCCTGAAGAAACACCAATCTAGAGTCATAACTACTGAATACTGTATCCTCTTCACTAACCATTAACATATATTCCTTATATGCTCCAATTCCTAAAATATCTTATATAAAAAGAACACAATTTCCAGTATCTGTCAGAGGGGGATGAGCTCCCCCTACTGAGGATTGGTTCCTCTAAAAGATTCTTGCTCTTTATTTCCAGCCTAGGGAGTTTTTCCTGCCTCTGTTGTGCTTGGATAGTTCACTGAAGGTTGAGGCATGGTTGTCTCTAGATGCACCAAGACAATCTCAAGTATAATAAAATCCTACTATATTGCACGGTGCAAAAGTTTGCTTCCCCTTAGAACAAAATGAAGACACAAATATTTTTCAGTATGAACAACAACCAAATTATGTAAGTAAAGATATTAACAGGAAACAAAATATACAAATATAATGATATAAATATTCTTGGTACATTTTAAACCTGTATAACCCTTATAACTGCCTCCAACCTAATTTCCATCCTCTGAGCGACTTTTGCATAATTTCAATTGTAATATTCACACCAAATATAATCTCCGCCCATCATAATGAATATCAGTTACCTTTTGGTTTAGATATTCTATTTTTGTGAACCTCCAATTTTTTAGATTTGTGATCCAGCCACAAATTTAGTTTTGCGATTATACACACTGAGCCAACTACCAGAAGGTTTAGGTTAGCCCCAACTGCAGCCATTTTTAAGTCTGGCCTTAAAAAAACACCTGTTCCCCTGTGCCTTTGATTTATCTCTTAATGTCTCAGCGTATTATTCAGTTATTCGTCTTAGTCAGAAACTGTCATCACATACTCACAGTGAAACAGAGATCAGAAGCATTGGTTGTGGTTGCAAGAATGAGGAATGCATTAATCATTCCTTAATCATTTAAAATATGTTGCTTAATTTACAATTTAATTGATCTTTGTGAATTATTTATGTAGCACTGTATAAAGCATTCTGAATGACCTTTGTTTATAAAATATGCTGTACAAACAAACCTGCATTGCCTAGGTTTATAAAAGCTCTTTAGTGGGGGAAAAAAGTCATGTAAAATGGTAGGTTATGCATGTCAAGTCCAAGTGAAGGAATGCCTGGGCCATTTTCCAGAGCAAGTGGAGTTTTCCTATGTGTTCATTTACCAGCCAAGTACTAACAGCAAAGACTTTACCTTGTGCCCATGACCTTGCATGTGTAGCTTATAAAAGGCCCTTGCTACATCACTCTTGTCCTTTGACCATTCTTGTCAATCCAAACAGTGGTGCTCCATTTAGCTGTAAATCCTCGGTTACATATGTAACCTGCTGTTCTACTTCCTTACCTTACCTTCTAGCGCTTTGCATTCTCAGGAGAATACTTACAACATATGTGATAAATATCTGTTTTGGTGGGAAACGATGACCGCTCAAAGCATCAATATTGCTCTCTCTTGAGGATGACAATCACTGATGTGTGATGCTCATCCTCATTGAGGGTGAGATCCACTCAAGTGCTTACACTTATTTGAGAATAAGAATCACTCCAGTGCTGATACTGTTTCTGTTGAGGTTAAGAACCACTAAACTATCTCTCGACTGATGATAAAATCACTCTATTAATACTGTACTTTACTGAGGATGATAATCACTCCTACTAGTACATTCTTTTAAAGGTGTGACTCACTCAAGCGCTGATCTTATTTGAGGACAATATTCACTGAAAATAAAGTCACATTACTGTACTCTGTTGAGGCTGGGAATCATTCAAAGTACTAACACTGTTTTCTACTGAGGATGAGAATTACTCAGGCTCAAATACTATTCTTATTTAGGGGTGAATGTTAAACTCAACACAAAAAACAGAAAACATGGAGTGTGATGACACAATGTGTAGCCTGTACAGTCTGGTGAAGCTGGACAGTGAACTCCGTGTTGCCATTTCATGTACACCAATCACCCTCCTCTAAGTGTCACCCAGAAGGTAGCTGTACTGTGTGTATGGTATGGCATCTAATGGAAGAAGGCACCTCTTGCCCAGCATTTAGGTAAATCACTTCCTTTAACCAGCAGTCACAAGTTGAGAATACTTGGACCGCATGCCAAACAAACTACCATACTAAATATTATGCTAATAAACCACTGGCGTCATTGCAATTTAAGAATACTTAATGTGCATTATCTTGTTGTTGTTTTTTTTTTAAAAATCTTGCATTTGGACACAGTCTTGAATTTGCACAGAATTTGTATTGATTTGGAAGTTTGTGAGAATAATCTGTGTAGTGCAGCCAACCCACTGTACTGTACTCCAAACTATACTGAACTAAAGCTCCACGGGAGAGAATTTGGTCCCCCATCGTCCAGGCATGGAAATATACTACTTACACTATGTGGCCAAAAGTTTGTTGACACCTGACCTTTACAAACATTTTGCTTTTTAAATATCCCATTCAAGATTTAGTCCTGCTCTTTGCTATGATAATAACCTGCTTTTATAATTACAGTAATAATTCTCTGGGAAGTCGTTCCACACGATTTTGGAGCATGGTTGTGGGGATTTGCTCATTCAGCCACAAGAGCATTAGTGAAATCAGGTATTGATGTTAGACAAGGAGGCCTGGTGCACAGTCACCGTTCCAGTTTATTCCAAAGGTGTTCAGTGGAGTTGAGGTCAGGGCTCTGTGCAGGCCACGCGAGTTCTTCCACTCCAACCTTGGCAAACCAGGTCTTCATGGAGCTCGCTTTTTTTGCACGGGGCAATGTCATTCTGGAACAGGTTTAGGTCCCTTAGTTCCAGTTAAGTGAAATTGTAATGCTACAGCATACAATTGTGCGCTTCAAGGTTTGTGGCAACAGTTTGGGGAAGGAGCACATATGGGATTGTTGGTCAGGTGTCCACAAACTTTTGACATGTGTGTGTATATTTATATTAGCTGTGTGTGCTGTATGTAAATGTGTATGTATCTAAATCCGGTGTGTGTGTGCGCTCTGTGTATGTGAGTTTATGTGACTTTATGCGTTTATAACTCAGACTGCTTACTTGCCAAAGTCTGCATTCCACATCACTGCACTACGGCTCCAGAGCACACACACTAAAAGTCGGTTGTACAGGAAGTTGCTTGGCCGCACAGGGCTGCTGATGGAGCCAGAATGCTGGAACGTGATTTGGAGGAGAGTGATCTGATCCTTCTCTATTCTCCTACACAATGACACAATGTCTGTATAAACACTCTAAACCTAGAAGAACATAAATCACTGTCATATTTCACACTGTAGTCAATTAACCGAACAAAAAAACAAAGATTTGGTGCCAGTTGTGATATATACAGATGAGAATTGTATTTAGTTTTAGTTCAACTTACAAAAACATCTGTGAAGAAATATTGGTGTGGAAAATATACACTGATCAGGAAATTCTAAATAGTTATGCCCTTAATGCTATACCAGTATAGATAGTGACATCACAAAATATGATTCCATCTATTCCCAGATGGAAATCATTATAACATATAATTATGGTGTGAAATGACATACTGAAAATTATATGGTGTAATATACTGAAACTGATATACTGTGGTTTTATTTTGTGTATTTTAAACTAAAAATAGCCAATTTTGTAGTATGACTCAAAAAAATGTAATAATCCTTAATCACGCACTGCATTTCAACCAACGCAGTGTTTACCAACTTATTAACCAAATTTTGTTGCTTTTCACATTTATGTTTCACATTCTATTAAAAAAATGGATAGAAAGTATTTAGAAAGTATAAATCTGTACAGAGGTTGAATACAAAACAAAGAAGGGAATGGTGGAAGACCCTCAGTTTTTCTCTTTATACACAAAACATATGAAGCAGTTTAGTTCACTAAATATATAGCCTACTAAGGTCATGGTCCTTAAATTGCATGGATGGAGTTAAAGTGTTGATTGCAGATGTCTACCAACATTAATCCAAAGGGGATGTAAAGTTGTTGTTTTTTTTAAACTCTTGCGCTTCCCCTCAAGTAGAACCCTGATTACAGGCATAAAGATAAGATTGTATTAAAGATGTGCAGTAGCAAGTAGCAGACCGTTCCTCCATACAGAATCTCTCCAGATCCTTCTAATTTCGAGGTCCACGCTGGTGGTCTCTCCTCTTCAGTTCACCCCACAGGTTTTCTATGGGGTTCAGGTCAGGGGACGGGGAGGGTCATGGCAGGACCTTGATTTTGTGGTCAGTAAACCATTTCTGTGTTGATTTTGATGTATGTTTTGGATCATTGTCCTGCTGGAAGATCCAACCACGGCCCATTTGAAGCTTTCTGGCAGAGGCAGTCAGGTTTTCATTTAATATCTGTTGATATTTGATAGAGTCCATGACGCCATGTATCCTAACAAAATGTCCAGGTCCTCTGGGCATGAGGTACTTTTCCATATGGCTACCTCTCTGTGTGCTCCAAAACCACCTCTTATTGTTAATTGCCAAAAAGCTCTATTTTGGTTTCATCTGATCATAGAACCCGATCCCATTTGAAGTTCCAGTAGAGTCTGGCAAACTGAAGATGCTGAGTTTGTTTTTGGATGAGAGTAGAGGCTTTTTTCTTGAAACCCTTCCAAACAACTTGTGGTGATGTAGGTGACTTCAGATTGTAGTTTTGGAGACTTTCTGACCCTAACTTCTGCAATTCTCCAGCTGTGATCCTTTTTTTTTTGGCCACTCCGTCCTCTTCACAGTGCATTGAGATAATATAGACACATGTCCAATTCCAGGTTGCTTCATAACATTTCCTATTATTGCCCTGATGGTGGAAATGGGCATTTTAAATGCTTGGTGCTATTTTTTTTTATAGACACCTCCGATTTTCTGAAGTTCAACAACCTTTTGCTGCACATCACAGCTATACTCCTTGGTCTTACCCAATGTTATGAATGACTAAGAGAATTTGGCCTATGTCTTACCTCATATTTATACCCCTGTGAAACAGGAAGTCATGGTTGAACACTGTGCTGTTCCTAGTCACCTAGGTGTACTAAAAAAAAAATAATAATAAAAAAAAATAAAATATCAATGTGAATATACTTCAAATATATTTTTCTCATATGAATTCATAGGGGTGTTAATAATTGTTGCACACCTATATTTAACAAAGATATATATTTATTTGATAAACCTGTATTTTGTTTACAATGGTTTGAAATCCATGAGAGCAGAGTATTTATGTGAATTGCTTGAACAAAAGATCAAAAGGTTAAACAATAAAGACACTGTTTCACAGCATTCTTTGGCCATATTTACCAAGGGTGCAAATATTAGTGGAGAACACTCTATTTATAATCCAAACAGTACATAACTATATATATAATGTATAACCTGTTGTAGTCCAGGTTTATTACCGCAGTAAGATTATTAGAAATCATTGAGGGACAGAGATAGATGGAAAATTCTGTGTTTGAAGACCAGTGACAGACTGTAGTGACTTTGTGCCTTATGGAACTGTTTAATCTCTAAGTTATTATGAATAATAATAATAATAATAATTACCGTGTTTGTGAACACAAATAGTAACTTTCTAATTAAGTTTGCCGTGTAAGGCGTACAGTGTTATTTATTAGCTAGAATTAACTTCAATTGTAAAAGTATAGAGAAAGAACAGAGAAAAGAGTTGGCTTGAAATTCAGCCATCCACCAAAGGACTTGATTTATTTGACAGTGCCCAAAGAAGAACATTTCAGCCAGAGATCTTTTCTTTTTTTCTCCGGTAGCCTCAGCCAACATCTTTTATTCCTTTGTAATAATACATAAAGCGGAGTTACAGCGGTGCTCTATAATTCATTGACTATTCTCTTTATAGAGGGATGTGGAGAGGCACAAATCACTTCATTGCAGTAATGAGCACCAACAATGGGCAAAAAGGATCACAGGCCTTTTCACTCTTTTGAAAAGAACAAAAGAATCAGTGATACTTAAAGCATTTTTCTCTTTTGTCTGACTTCCTCACATATCTAGTGGATAGAAAACAAATATCATAGCAGACTTCCAAAGCCAGCTAACGTGCAAAAGTAATCAGTCTGCACCACTCATCCAAGGTCTCTCCGTTCTTGATGAGTTTTGTATCAGGATGACATCAAAGCAGAAGGAAAAAGACTTAGAACCTGCAATTTCTTTGTAATCTACACCCTTTTCTAACTTGTTTACAAGGACCAATGACTGGGATAGCATCTTTTCACAATGAACGATTTAATTGGTACGATAGCTGTAAACTTTATGTTTTTTATTATTATTATTATTTTTTTAAAATTCATAATTACCTCACTGATGCTCTTCTCATAACAAAGCACAAAGAAGTCCAGCTACAATAGTGCACTTTGCTGAGTTTACTGACATTCAGAGCTCAAGTAAATAAGTCAACAAAGCCTCTGGCACTGAAAGTTTACTGAGCTCCCAAGTTGGAGTTTGCAAGCTAGGAAAGAGCATGCAATGATAAAATGGCTGAATAAAGGGGAGAGCTACACTTTATTTATTTATTTATTTATTTATTATTATTATTTTTACAAAGTTTATACTTTTAAAGTTTGGAACTCTGCAGTAGGAGGCCAGCCTGAGTTTAAAAACAAAGATTAGCCAAGTATCGAGTAAACGAAAAACAAAGAAGCCTGAAGGGGGAAAAAAGTGCTTTACCATTCTTTACCAGTTTGTAGATTTTCATAAGGGCAGATTTTCATAAACGATTCTATGGAACAGCCATGAATAAATGATGGTGTAGCAATGCTGAAGATACAAAGCTGCAATTTTGTAACACAGCAGCCAGAGGCAGTACACGCAAGTCTCTTGAGGCTGTTCAACAAATCAAGGTCAAAATCCACAAAGGGCAATTCTTTACTGGTAAAACAGGCAAAGATCCAAACCAACTGATACTAGACACAAGGCAACAGGAGAAACTAGGACTAGAAACTATAAAAGGAGTAGAACAAGGGTAAACATGGCTTGGAATTACAGTATACACATGCAGGACTTAAAGACAGCAGACAAAAAAGGTTTCGATATACACCCAGTGGAATAGAGACACAGTGAAACAAATGACAAAGAACAAGTGAAAAATCATTATATGTAATTATTTGGTATAAAAATGATTTATTTTAACCAACCTAATATCACTGTAATAATGACATATTTAAGGTTTCTTTCATTCATGCTGAAGGTCTTAATAACTATCAGTAAGTGATCAATTATTATTATATAATTTTTTTCACTAATGATCTGTTTAAACAAAGGTAGTGTAGATTTGAAGATGTCATATAAACAATTCATCATAATACATCCATAAACACACAAAAATACTCAAAATAAATTCATTTGTCCACACAAGCAATACAATTAATCACAGTGGTAGATACAGTACTTTATGTACTCATACAATAAATGTCTACAGTGTGCCGTAATTTCATCAACTCTGGCAAAATATTCTCATCACACCTTGTCTCCATTCCTGCTTTACAGAGAATTAACAACAAATATCCCAAAATCCCAAATCCCACACCTTCGTCCTAGAATCAAATTAGGCGCTGTATTGGATTTTGGCGTTTGTGCTATAGCAGTCTATGATATTGGTGCACATATAGAGATGGTGGTCCCCCTTTGGGCCCAGAATATCCACTATAGATGGATGGAACATATTTTTGAAACAAATCTTCAAATCTTCTACACTGAGAAATTGAAAGCAGCATATTACATAAGAGACCACTTTTCAGACAAAAAAAACAACACAATGAAGGCTGCTGGGTTTTGCTGCAAAAATAAGAAGCGAGTGCGACAGTCAAAGTCTCCAGAAGAACCGTGTCTGCTTCTGCAAGATGCTCAATAAAACGTACAGCTCACTTCCTTGCAAAACTGCACTAATTGTACTGGAGACTACTATTTTTATTTTTATTTTTTTGTCACACCAAATATTGACTTTAATACTCATTTAATACTGCACTGTAAAACCGGATAGTTCATTTAACTCAGAAGATTTGAGGAAACTAATTACCTCAAAATTTTTAAGCTGATAAATCAATTTCTTTGAGCCAAATGCACTTAAATATAACAAAGAATTTTACTCAAACTTTGTAATTTAAAATTTATTTTTGTTATATTTAAGTGTATTTGGCTTAAATAAATTGATTTATCCACTTAAATAGTTAAATAATTAGTTTCCTGATTTTTTTTTTAGTTAAATGAACTTATCCAGTTTTACAGTGTGTTTACTGCTCTTTACAGTATTTTGTTTAAATGTAGAAACATGTGATTGTATTACTTTGAAGGCATGTTTGCTCTACAGCATTTCTTTGCATGTGCCTAAAACGTTTGCACAGTAATAATGTAACTCTTTCATTCATATGCTGTATTACAGCCCCTTGCTGGACTATATTAGAGGTTAACTGGGGGACATCCTGCCACCTTGTGGTTCTGCTGTCCACTGCAATAAGCCAATAAAGGCCTCAACCCTCAGACCATCCAATGAACTCATGTATGCTCTCTGAAAATTTTGACTAGTATTTGAGCCAAACATGTTTGAAGAGTAGAAGACCGGGACTGTTTGGTAAACAGATGAGCATGGGTACAAAATCCAGTGTCAGTATGTCAGTATTGTCAGTATTGATTTTGGCAGTGAATATATAGTCTATAATATTTAGTCATTTGATTTGGTTACTTTTATGTTCATTAACATATAAAAATATTAACTATAATGTTGTGTGTCTTGTAATTTTCAATTCATTAGCACCCGAGAAGTATGGAACTTGGTCAATGCCCTCAAACAGTGAGATATTTGGGAAAAGAGTAAAACACAACTTGGGAGAAAATATGATTGTCTCTTCCAGTATGAGTGGAGAGCCAATTACATTCAGTTGACAGAAAAAAGAATTACAGTAAAATTAGTTAACAAATGTTAAATAAAAACTTTAACTTTTTCACATTTCACACAAAATGTTTTTATTTTATTTTATTTTATTTTTATTTTTTTTTAAGTAAGCAAACAGCAAATGCATTAATTTTCTGTATTTTATTTTACTCTGCAAAATGTTGCGGTTTCCCAAAGCCTTTCTCCTTCTTTGATGTGCTTTGGTTAAATGAAAGCTTCAAGTAATCATAAAAGTGTAAGCATTTACTACTATTATTCTAATGATAGAGTAAATGATAATAAATGATGGTATTATATAAACTTAATACAAGTAATTAAAATTAATTTCAGTAACTTTGGTGTGATGCCATCAGTTGTGCTAGTTCTAGCTAGCTAGCGTATTCACTGCCAAAATACAATTCGCCTAGCATTACAGACACTAAAAAGCAATCTTTTTTCCAGCTGATAAATGTTTTATCACTCAGTTTTAAGATTTTGTGCTAGTTAGCAGAAAGCTGTGAGTTCAGATCACATGACCGCTATAAAGCAACTGTTCACTATTTAGCTACAGTTGTCTGTAAGTCAATTTGGGAAAACAGTTAATAAACATGAATACCCCATGATGCATTGTTTAAAATTCGACATTAATAATTCATCAGTTACATTTGAATGTGAAAGTCATTCACTCATCTTTAGCAGCTGGTTTCACTTGGTCAGGGCCACAGTGGTTCTGGAGCCAATCACATGATCACTGTGCACCATGCACACACACATTCACACCACTGAGCAAATTAAAAGTAACCCGTCCACCTACATGTTTTTGGACAACAAGAGGAAACCAGACAACCAGAAAAACTGCACATGAACAAGGGGAGAACATGCACAGAAACTAAATAGAGACAGTAACCTGAGCTCAGGATTGAACCAGGGACCCTGGCACTGTGAGGCAGCAACACTACCCACTGTTCCAATGTACTGACCCATGTAAAATTAAAAGGATTCAAATAAATATATCACTTAAGTAATGTGTTCAAGTCTACATCTACAAAACAAAAAGAAGATGAAAATGACTCAATATTTTATTGAGCACTCATAAACATCTTGGTACACTATATGGCCAAAGGTTTGTGGACACCTGATCATCACACCCATATGAGGTCCTTCCCCAAACTTTTTCCACGAAGTTGGCAGCACACAATTGTATAGGATGTCTTGTAGCATTGCAGTTTCCCTTCAGTGGAACTAAGGGGCCCAAATATGTTCATTCGTAGGTCCATTAAGACACAGTTTGCCAAGGTTGGAGTTGAAGAACTTGAGTCTCCTGCACAGACCCCTGACCTCAACAACACTGAACAGCTTTGAGATGAACTACGCCCCAGGACTCCTCACCCGACATCAGTGCCTGACCTCACTAATGCTCTTGTGGCTGAATGGGCAAATCCCAACGACCATGCTCCAAAATCTAGTGGAAACCTTTGCAGAAGAGTGGAGGCTATTATAGCAGCGAGGGAGACTGGAATAGGAAGTTGCAAAAAGGTGCCCGCAAACTTTTGGGCATATATTGTATGTTCCATATAGGAATACTTTTTGATTACTACAGAGTAAAAACTTTGACATAAAATGCACATTATGAACTTATATGGAAAATTATTCCTACATCCTCTTAAACTGCTTTGCACATGAGAGGGGTGTTACATTTTTTGTAGTTATTATCTTTTTGTACTTGTGTGTGTATTACTGATCCTAGTTAACCAACTTAATCACCGAGTCAACTTACTACCTAACTTTCGAAATTTCTGTACCTTGTAACTTTTAATTTAGTGTACCATCTCTGAGACACAGGTAGTTCCCATGGAAATACACAATAGAACTATACTAGAATACAGTGCAGACAAATTTAAGGTACATGAAATACATTTTAAAAAGTTATAAAACTATAGAATAACGTACATGCAATTCCGGACACACAGCTAAAGACCTCAAAAGCTTAGATATTTTGACTGTAGTCGAGTCAACACAGCTACTAGTTTGATGCCATGTTATCTATGGAGTGAGGAGAAAATAATATTCTCCACACAACTATGGAAACCCTTTGAACAGATGTTCTTCTTTAAAATTAAACATCAGCTCGTTTGACCTCCTACAGCCTCAGGAGCACATTGCACATCTGATGATGGACTTCCATCCACATTTTGCCTACTACTACAGAAACTTTTGACATTAACTTTTGACATTAGAGTTGCTGCCTAGATTTATATATAGACACACATCCATCATAGTCCCAGCAACTATGACCATAGCTCTCGCTATAAGCAATATTAGCCAGATCCAGGCATGAGTTGTTGGTTTAGATTCAGTGCTCTTACCAGTATTACTGACTTAACTCCATAGATTTGCAGATTTCAACCCCATGCAAATCATCCACATGCAGGTTGTGCAGTATTAAAGCTTCCTTAAGAACATGTGAACTTGGCCGAGAGACCTTGAAGCAACCAATGAAGCAATGCGCCTTCCATTAATGTGTAAAGAGTGTGGTGCTGAAGAGACAGAAGAGATATGTTCTCTCTATTAAAGTCAAACTTCCTCTGGTGTATTGTGACCTGTGTGTCGTTTCTTATGCCCTGTAATTCAAGTTGGTGCAGTGGAATAATAAAGCGTTTTTCTGTGATGATGTTCCAACACCATAGCTCCAGGCAGAAGCTTAGTCTGCGGCGCACAGGATAAAAAAAAAACCCAAAAAAAACAAGCCAGTGAAAATGAGAAAAGTGGCCCCACTGTAGCCCAAGGTAGGGAATAAATTGCAGATTATAACTAGCAGTGCCAAGCACAAACAGAATAAGAAATGGTTTAAGATTCCCTCCTTTTATATCAGACTCAAATCTGACAGGTCTGGCCATTAAAATAATTATTTCATGCTGCTATTGTCAATTTTGTTTTATCATAGAAAAGGTATGACAGACTCTCTTTCACTGTGCTCAAACATGGCCAGATTATGCTTTTTAAATGAAAATGGAAGTTGGAGTTGTGCAGTTTCTAGAAACAAAATGCACATTAATGCACATTTTCCTTTAACTTGTAGATCTCATTGCCTGGTTCCTCAATCACGTAAATACAGTACATGTAAGGAAACGCATACACATATGTGTCTTGATGACTTTTCTGTGGCAGAACACAAACCCCACTCCCCCTGCAACAATCTGGCATGTGGAAGTGTAAAGATTCAAAAGCCTTAATTTATGCCCAATAAATGAATTTCTTTTTTTTTATTTGCTTGTTCTATCTTTAATTTATGCCCACACTGTCGTGCACATAAAATTTTATTGAAGTGATGTACAAATAAAACTTATTATTAGCCCCCGTGAGCTAATGATCAATAGGCTTGAGGGAATACTCTATTAAATGAGACTGCTCCTGCTGCGTTATGGAAGCGAATTTCAGGGATAAAGACTTAATTACAGTCCACACATGAACAAATAGGACAACGGCTCAAAATCGTAGTCATCATAGTAACCTTTTTTTTTTTTTTTAATATAAATGACCAAGTGAAAAGAAAATGGAGGATTTCTTTCAGTGACACAATTTCAACTCATGTCAATTTAACCACAAACTTTTATGTCAAGCCCTGATATATAAAGTATAAATCCCTGATGCCTGTCTGTATTTCCACCTTGTAGAAACAAGACTAATCTGATATTACATTTAGATATTTATTTAAAGCTAGAAGATGTAAGATTTTGGACCTTGACCCTCTCTGGTAGAAAAATATTATTGCAAGCAACTTGCGAAAGAACATTTCATAACATGGTCTGTGCTGTGCTGTTTACCACTGGCTCTCACACAGCTACGTATGAGTGTGCAAATTCAGAGAGATTTCAGGGCTGCATCCCAAACTGGATAATGCACACAAACTAATATGCCTAAATAGTAATGACCCCAACGGTGAACTGACAAACTATTCAGTATGGTAGTATGCAGTTTGGGAAGAAGGCCAAGTGTCGAGGATATAATTAAATACTGCTGTTTCCTCAGTATTACAGAAACATTATGAGAATAAACAACTTTATTTTATATTATATATAAATAATATAATATTTTATTATATATTTATTTATATCAATGAGACTGTCAGAGTTACAGAGTATTAAGGTGAAAGAGTATAACCTTCACTGTAATCTCATAGAAGGGTGGTGTGTTGACATCTATCTGCATCGGAGACGGCTCTGCACATCTACAAGACTCTAGCTAGCTATCAAAAATACAGTGTAGAGAACAAATCTATCACATCTGGTCATTTCTGAGCTACAAATCTACAGAGAAACACACAAACACATTCCATAGTCACTAACCAACCATCATAAGTTCTCACTTAACACTTCATGTCTGGGTAATAAGGATAAATCGTCTGACTATCATTCACTAGCTTCCGACCAACTACAGAACAAATAAATACCTAACGTGTTAAGTTAGAATAAATCTTTAGCTACAACTTCATCAGTCCTGAATTCTTTTCCCTATAAATATTAGACTCTTTCACTCATAGGCTCCCATTTGATTTGCTTACATTCTCACACTCTCACCACCTTGGCTGCAGCTCCTTCCAGTCACCTG
Source organism: Ictalurus furcatus (assembly GCF_023375685.1). Classification (NCBI taxonomy): domain Eukaryota; kingdom Metazoa; phylum Chordata; class Actinopteri; order Siluriformes; family Ictaluridae; genus Ictalurus; species Ictalurus furcatus. The sequence continues at coordinate 27,926,143 of NC_071265.1, read as the reverse complement.
TTAGACTGACTTATTTTGTGCCTAAAGTCAGGGTGGGATGATTTTTGACTTCTAGGAGTATATGACATACGACATCTTTTCCTGAAATGTCCAACTTGACACCCTGGACACAACGCTGACTGTGAGTTACTATTACAAGATTTTCAGGACAACTCACAGCAGCTCAATAACATCAGATTCTAGAATATTTTTGTCCCCTGACTCAATAATCATGTTTATTATTTTTTTAACAACTGGGGCATTAGTGGATTAAACTATGTTACTGATACGAATATATTTTTAAATGGGCAACATATTGGAGCAGCGGGAAGTGTTGCCACCTCACAGCTTCATGCGCCCTGGTTTGATGCTGAGCTCCGGTTACTTTCTTTGTGGAGTTTCTGTGCATGTTCTTTGAAATAATCCATCCATTTTCTGTACCGCTTATCCAATACAGGGTCGCGAGGAGCCTTGAGCCTATCCTAGGGGACTCATGGGAACAAGGCGGAGCACACCCTGGACGGCATGCCAACCCATTGCAGGGCGCAATCACACACGCACACACACACTACGGGCAATTTAGAGATGCCAATCAGCCTACAACGCATGTCTTTGGACTGGGAGAGGAAACTGGAGTACCCGGAGGAAACCCCTGAAGCAAAGGGAGAATATGCAGACTCTGGTGGAGGGCAGAATCGGGAGTCAAACCCCCAACCCTGGAGGTGCGAGGCAAACATGCTAACCATGAAGCCACTATCTCCCCCCCGAAATAATATAAAATATAATAAAAAATGAAATAAAAAGAAAATCAGTCAATCAAATTGAATGCCAGTGTGGTGCACAAATATACACATTATAGGCCCGAGCAGAATATGGAGATTAACACAGCGTACAAAAAGGTAACTCCTTTTCAGCAATTAAACCAAGATTTAAACTAATCTTCAGACATTTCTGAAATATTTCACGTTAAATTCAGTCATTAAACGATGAGGTGTGTTCATTATACACAGAACATTCCCGTTTGTACGTTAATGTAACTCTCAACAGCACTAAGTTCACTCAGGAATGTATTAACCTTAGCCTCTTTTTTGGGTGGAATAATCCATATTCCGAGTAGGGGATCATTTTCAGAACTAAACACCGCAACTATTAAACAAGACAACGTTCTGCAGGTAAACATTATAACTGATATAAATAACACCCCTTTCTGTTCACTGTGGTAGTTTCACGAGGTTGAGAGTGTCCGAGGTCTCTGTAAACGGACGTCGTGATTTTTCTGGACACCCCTCTAGGAGTTTGTGGTTCAACCTGCGGAATTTAAAGGCAAAATGGCGACAGGGTGATGGATGGCAGCCGAATATCCAGCACTTAACCGAGTGTCATGGCGATCTTGTCGTTGCCTACAAATTTCCAGCGTCGGAGAGGTAGGTTTGATACTCGGTTATAAGCGTCCGCCATTATGTATTTAGCTGATATTGTAATATGTAATGACCGCCGACAGTGCGGTTGTGTCCTTTGGGGTTGGAGTCCTTGGGATGAAAGCTCAAAGACACGGTTGTGGTGGAAATGCAGAAAATGGCCAAGTCAGTGTGTGTGTTCCTGGAGGCATACTACTGTAGTGTTGAGTGTCTATACTGAGCATAATGTTGGCACTCAGCATGGAGTAATATTTTAGTGTCATCCCACTTAATCAGACTTGCTGAAGCCATTTAAGTTTTCTTAAATCAGCACAATGTAGCATCATATGCTCATCAAGTTTTCACTGTTTAACACACATGATCCAGTTTATAATCCTTTTTATTGTTATTATTATTATTATTATTATTATTATTATTATTATTAAATACTGATTTGGATCAGCTGTGTTGGAGTATGGAAAATTCGCTATGATAATTAATCCTCATTAGCAAAAGTTTCACTGCTACTGCAAGCATGCAGACTTTCACTGTTTTCCTTCTGGGAACAGATTGTATTATATCCATCCATACAAGGCTGGTGGTGTCAGGATGTACCTGGAGTGCTGTCAGTCACTAAAAAGCCAGAAGATTTGGCCCAGGATGTCAAACTTCAATCTCTACAGCCTATCTGAGATTTGGGATCTGATACTTCAAGCAAAACCTCAAAAAGCTATGCACAATGGATGTCCCCTGCTGAAAAACAAACAAAAAAACAACAACAGAAACCTTCATAGAATTTGTAGTGGTTTTAATGGTTATAAATGGGAATTGTATTGGTTTTAATGGAAACTGTAATGGTCACTGTGGGGCTCTACTTGTAATTTGTTGCCTTCTATTGGTGGCATGTTATGTCTAGTGGATACCATTAAGGACCGGTAATGGTTAGCTGATGGTTGGTAATGGTATTTGTAGTGGAAACCATTAGAATTTCTGTCATGGTTTCTATTGGTCCCCCCCAGCAGGGCCATCCTGTAGCTCAGTAATCTGAAGGCAAGTCTTTTGTTGAACATTCAGAACACATTCTTTTGAAAACGCATTTGGCATAGCAAGGCAGCGAGACATTAAGTGTGGTGGAAAATTGTTAAATATCTATGGCTTCAAGTGTGTAAAACAGCTGGCATTTGACTCGGCAAAAGCCCAAATAAAGTGAAAACCATTATTATGGAGAACAGATTTATAGATAAAGGGTATGTTGCATGCCATAAGCAGTCATTAGCTTCAATATAGAAAGACCAAGAGTCATCTAAAAGGTTTAAAAATGAGCCTGGAGAGAGAAGTGTGTCTGCACGCACAGTAATAGTTTGTGAATGGGGTTCTCTTAGCAGCCAAGGAGCCTTTTAAATGTAAAAGAAAATCTGCAGACACCCCTCAGCCCATATTTATTTTATGAGCTGTCCAAATATCAGACTTATTATTCAAATGTGTACAGTAATGTGCTGACTGTTTATTGGAACCAAACTTTCCAGTGATCTTTCCACATTAGGTCCATTAATCCATTTAGTTCAGTTAACCCATGTAATTAAAGTGACAAGTCAAACAAGCTATAATAACTCTTATAATAACAAATAAAACTTTCATAATGGTGGATTGTGATTTCAACCACTCTAATAAAACACAAACAAACAAACAAAATCCATCGGGGAAAAGAAAGTACACAGTCCGTCAATTCAATTATCTTATTTATCAGGGCGTAAATAATAATTTTGTGTTCCTCGCCAACTTCTATAAACAAACAAATAACATCATGTGACAACAATAACACATTTCAATGTGTATTCATTTCCCCTATAAAGTAAACCAAAATTCATAAACCAGGTGCTGGGAAAACTACAGCCAGGTCCATAAGTATTTGGACAGTGGTGCAATTTTCATGATTTTGCCTCTTTACACCACTACAAAGGATGTGAAATGAAACAGTCGATATGTGATTGAAGTGTACACTTTCAGCTTTAATTCAAGTGGTTGAACAAAAATATGGCATTAACCGTTTAGGAATTACAGCCATTCCCTCTATTTCACAGGCTCAAAAGTAATTGGACAAACTAAGATAATTATCAAAAATAACAATTAGTTTTTAGTACTTGGATGGAAATCATTTGTGGTCAATGACTGCCTGAGGTCTGGAACCCATGGTCATTACCAAATGAGTTTCCTCCCTTAAGATGCTTTGCCAGGCCTTTACTGCAGCTGCTTTCAGTTGCCGCTTATTTGAAGGTCTTTCTGCCTTCAGTTTGTCTTCAGTATGTGAAAAGCATGCTCAGTCAGATTGAGGTCAGGTGACTGAGTCTTGTGCAGACTCTGACGTGCTGACATTTAAGAACATTCCATTTCTTTGCCTTAATAAGCTCTTAGGTTGCTTTTGTGGTATGTTTTGGGTCATTATCCATCTGTACCAGTTTGGTATCTTATCACTTGTGGAGTTTTTGACTGAATCTGTGCAGAATGTATAGCTGTATACACTTCAGAGTTCATCCTGCTACTTCGGTCATCACTAAAAACAGTGACTCGGTTCCAGTGGCAGCCATATATGCCCATACCATAACACTTCCACCACCATGTTTGACAGATGATGTTACGCTTTGGATCATGGTCCCTTCCTTTTTCCATACTCTCCTTTTCCCATCATTCTGGTACAAGTTAATCTTGCATTACAACTGGGCAGGGTTTTCTATTTTTAAATGGTTTGTTTATTTATTTATTTAAAGCAAAGTATAATTTGTCCTTTCTGTTCTTGAGTGTGCATCTTGAGGTAGACCCTCTGTATTTACATTTACAGCGAGGGAAATAAGTATTGAAAGCGTCAACATTTTTTTTCCCAGTAAATATATTTCCAATGAGGTTATTCACATGAAATTTTCACCAGACATCAGTTTTAACTCAAGAAATCTGGAAATATAAAGAATTCACAACATTAAAGTCCATAAATGAAGTTATGTGTGATAAAGTGGAGAAAAGTATCGAAGATGTTAAGAAAAAGCAGTTCTCCAAGGCAAGGTAAGGCAAGAAACCATCTGACATCTGTATGTAGTTAGAACGTAATTATACCTCATATCTGTGCAAATTAATATCAGCTGGGTTAGTAAATTGATGGTCTTTAAAAAGGCTTTTCATTACCAAGGTGTTACGCAAGAAACTTCTCATGATGGGTAAAAGCAAAGAGCTCTCCGAAGACCTTCGCAACCTTATTCTTGCAAAACATATTGATGGAATCGGATACAGACGTATTTAAAAACTTCCGAATCTTCCAGTAAGCACCATTGAGGTCATTATCCACAAGTGGAAGCAACATCACTCCGTCATCAACCTGCCACGCACAGGAGCTCCTCGCAAGATTTCTGACCAGGGAGTCAGAAGAATAGCCAGAAGAGTAGCCCAAGAGCCAAGTACCACTCGGAAAGAGCTCCAGAAACACTTGGTAACAGCAGGTACCATCTTCACAGAGAAAACAATAGGCAATGCACTCCACTGCTCACGCTCACACCGCAAGACTCCATTACTAAAGAAAAGGCATGTCGAAGCTCGTTTAAAGTTTCCTACAACTCCTTTGGACAAGCCTATGAAATACTGGGAGAGTGCAGTCTGGTCAGACGAGAGCAAAATGAAACTTTTTGGCTGTCATACTACACACCATGTTTGGAGAAGAAATGACACTGCACATCACCCTTAAAACACTACACCAACAGTGAAGTTTGGAGGTGGAAGCATCATGGTGTGGGGCTGTTTTTCATCACATGGTCCTGTCAGACTTCATATAATTGAAGGAACGAAGAATGGAGCCCTTTACCGGGAGATTCTTGAGAAGAATCTGCTGCCATCCACCAGGATGATGATGATGATGATGATGATGATGATGATGAGACGTGGGTGGCCCTTCCAGCAGGACAACGATCCAAAGCTTACAGCAAAGGACACTCTCAAATCAAGGTGTCAGAATGGCCCAGTCAATCACCTGCCTTGAATCCAGTTGAACAAGATTTAAAGACAATATGTTTAGAAGAATGGGACAAAATCACACCTGAATACTGCGGCCCATTAATTTCTTCATACAGAAATCATCTTGAAGCTGTCATTACATACAAAGGCTTCTCCACTAAGTAATAAATACATTTCAGTTAGCGTGATCAATACTTTTTTCCTGTCATTCCACTTTATTACACATAACTTCATTTATGGACTTTGATGTTTGGATTTCTTTACATGTCTGGATTTCTTGAGTTAATACTGATGTCTGGTGAAAATTTCATGTGAATAGCATTACTGGAAATATATTTACTGAAAAAAATGTTGACGCATTCAATTTCTCCCACTGTATAAAGGCGTCTCTTGACTGGATAGAATGGGCTTTTTCCTAGCCCCCCTTTTATGAAAGCCATACTTGTTCAGTCTTTTTCTGATTGTGTGGTCATGAACGTAAACATGTAATGTGCACACAGCGGCCTGTAGGTCAAATGTTGTAGTTCTTGGATTTTTCTTTGTCTCTGAACATTGAACTGGAATTTGCTGGGACGCCCACTTCTAGGAATATTGGCAACTGTCTTGAAGGCTCTCCAATTGTGAACAATCGTTCTCACTGTTAAATGGAGAATTTCAAATTGTTAGGCATCGGTCTTATGACCCACCCCAGATTGATGAGCAGCAGCAATTTAGTGCATTTCTTTAGTAACACCTGGCTGCTAATTACTCTCTTAAAGATTGTGTAAGTAGGGAGGATGTCATTATTTTTTCCTACTTTCTTTTCCCCATGATGGTATTTGTGTATGTGTGCAAACATAATTGGATAGAACTGCTGTACCCGTCTGATTTTTCTGGTAGAAAATACAGGAAGAGGGATGATGGATGTATGGCTGATGCCATGCATTTAGAGCAAAGTCACATTGACACTCATGTAAACCTAGAATTTTCAATTTCTCACGTTATTTAAGTGGATGCCAATACATTTGGCTTAAATAATGCAAAAATAGGTTTATTGGGTATCTGATTATTTTGTAAAGGTACAAATGCTCACTGTTAAGCAAACAATGTGAAAGCAACATGTATAAGGAAATGACACTCCCTAGGCAGATATGTGGATGTCATTTTTGCACTGGTCCATATTTCCTTGTCAGACTAATGCACATGAGGAAAATAAATCATCAAATCCTTAAGGGTGGATAAAACAAAAACAACAAACCATCACACTATCATGGATTTAACTTGCCTACCAAATGAAGGCAAGAAAAATGTTTCACCAAAGCAAATGTCATGAGTTTTATAACAATCTTGTAAAGGCAGGCTGTACATTCTGCCCTGAGAAAAATTGGATACTTGAGAGAGTTGACCGTTGTAAGCTGTCAGGTAAGCAAAGTTAAGAATTCATTAGTGCTTCTTTACCCATTGCTTATCCTATGGTCCCGATTTTCCAGCTCTAACCTGTTTCACCTAAAAAAAAGTCATAAATTGAGCTGAACTCCAAATATCAAAGACGAGAGGATTGCTTTAGGCCTGCAGTGACCTGACTGCTCTCCATGCAGCCCACATGGTGTGAAGCACAGTTCTGTTCCCAAAAATCAGATGAAAGAGCAACCACTTTCCCTTTTGCTGCATTTCTGTCAACATCAGTAGTTCGTTGTAGGTGAGAGACCCTAATTTAGTCAAGTGTTCTCTCTAGTCCTCAGTGCTTCCAAACCCCCCCCCCCCCCCCCCAGCTCAAGTAGAGTTTTGTGCTATTGTAGAAAAATACTCTATAAATACAGTGCTGTGAAAGCATCCTGATTTTTTTTTTTCTTCTGTTTTTGTATCTCATACTAAATTGTTTCAGAAATTAAAACAAAATCTAAGATAGAACAAAGGCAACCTGAGTAAACACAAAATATCGTTTTTAAATGTTTTGCAGTTTAAGTGTTATTTATTGAAGCAAAAAAATTTATCCAATACCAACTGGGCCTGTGTGGAAATGTATTTGCCCCCGTAGTTATTAATTCCCCAAATCTATGAAGCTGCATTCATAATGGGGTTCAGCTGGACGAGACACAACCAGGCCTGATTACTGCAAACCCTGTTCAAGCAAATCTACACTTACATAGAATTTTTTCTACAGCATGAAGTTGGTTAAAAGGTCTTTCCCAGTAACACACTACGCCAAAGTTGAAAGAAATAACAGAAATGATGCGGAAGAAGGTGACTGAAATGCATCAGTCTGGGAAGGGTTACAAAGCTATTTCAAAGGCTCCCAAAGGACCACAATGAGAGCCAATATCTTAAAATGGAAAAACCCAGCACAGTAGTGAACCTTCCCAGAAGTGGCCGACCTTCCAATATTCCTCCAAGAGCACAGCAACTACACATCCAGCAAGTCACAAAAGAGCCAAGGAGAACATTAAAGGACCTACAGGCCTCTCTTTCATTAATAAAGGTCACTGTTCGTGACTCCACTATCAGAAAGACACTGCGCAGAAATGGCATCCATGGAAGAGTGGCAAGGTGAAAACCACTGCTAACCCAGAAGAACACTTAAAACTTGTCTGATTTTTGCCAAAACACACCTCAATGACCTTCAAACCTATTGGGAGAATGTTCTGTGGATTGATGAGTTGAAAGTGGAACTGTTTGGAAGATAAGGGTCCTGTTCTATCTGGCATAATCCAGACACCGAATTGCACAAAAAGAACATCATACCTACGGTCAAGCATGGTGGAGGAAGTGTGACGGTGTGGGGATGCTTCGCTGCTTCAGGGCCTGGGCAACTTGGAATAATTGAGAGAAACGTGAATTCTGCTCTCTACCAGAAAATCCTAAAGGAGAATGTTCGGTCTTCAGTCCGTAAGTTGAAACTCAAGCGCAACTGGATTATGCAGCAAGACAATGATCCAAAGCATAGGAGTAAATCCTAGTCCTAGAAGTAAGTGAAACACCGATCTCCAGTTATCAGGAGCGTTTGGTTGCAGTTACTGCTGCTAAAGGTGGCACAACCACATTTTAAGTTTAAGGGGCAATTAGTTTTTCAGATTGGTGATGGGTAGTGTTAACTTTTTTGCTTCAATCAATCAATCAATAAATAAACAAACAAACAAACTGTATTGTGTGTTTACTCAGGTTGCTTTTGTTTTATGTCGTATTTCATTTGAAGATCTAAAACTATTTAGTATGAGATGCACACACAAACAGAAGAAATCAGGAAATACTTTTTCACAGCACTGAATTTTAGCAAAACCTCTGTACTTTCGTTACAATCGGTACCAACGGAAATGCAGAAAAACAAGTACCGTCACGCTTTAAGAATGTTGGTACTGACTTGGTACTGGAGTATCGGTTCTCGTGACATCCCTAATACGCGCGCACACACACACACACACACACACACACACACAATTAAACAGATTAATGAAGAAAAAAAAACTGGGAACTGTGAGGAAAATATGAGAGGCTGGTCAATTTAACTGGATTATTTTCTAAAAACATTAAAAGTAAAACCTGCATTACCTGTTAGAGAGAGAGAGAGAGAGAGAATGAGAGCAAGAGAGCAGTGTGTGCACTCAAAGACTGTTGAACATTAACAGTGCATGTCAACAATATTCTATTTCCAGAAATAGTGTCGGCATTGGTGAAAAAATTCAGAATTTTGCTCATCCTGAACGCTAGCTTTACTGCTAGTTGTTGTCTTTGTGGCTGTACATGAAATACTGTTAAAGCTTATTTATTTTTTATGTTAGATATTGTGCAAAGGTGAGATTTGACTACCACATTCTGAATAATGACATGGAAAGCAAGTTTGGGTTATTGCACTTGCACAAACTCGTTCCAGCAACACTGCCTCAAAAACATTTTTACATGGGACAGAGCTCTAATATGCTCTGCTGAATATTTGACAAGAGATTCAGTGCGTTTACATGGACAACGATAATCCGATATTAACCCGATTAAGACAATACTCTGATTAAGGAACTAGCATGTAAACAGCAATTTTTAATTACCTTAATCCGATTAAGGTCATAATCGAAGTAAACACAAATGGAATGAAGATGGGTAGAGTACTCCTGTTTTAGTCGCATTATCAAGGTGTATTACAGATATTTACACACCTTAATCACATTAACGTCGTGTGAGAGTTTTCACTGTGTTTTGCGACAGGACACGATCACACACGGCAGTGCTCAACCGTTTTACGGCAAACGAGAGCATAGCTGCGTCCCAAACCGCGTACTTGCCTACTACAGGTCTATAGCAGGCGAAATGCATGTATCGCGGCTACTATACAGTAGGTAAGTATGCGGTTTGGGACGCAGCCCACGGCTTCAAGCAGTCGTCTACTAGCACGTATAGCGTGACAAATAATTAACTGTACTTAAAGCGTTCGTAAAAATAAAAACACCCGAAACTGTACACGGTCCCATAACGAAGACGAACTGTATGCTGATACGTGAAATTCTGGAGGGACGTCGGACGGCGTGGCGCGGTGACGTAATGACGTGTGCCGTTAATCTAATTATGTTCTAAAACACGTAAAACGGGAACATGACAGGAGTATTCTAAAAGCGACTCATGTGAACACCTTAATCAGAATATTATCTTAATCAGAGTAAGGTCAATAATTAGATTACTGCTGTCCATGTAAACGTAGTCAGTGTCACATACTAGCAGTGTATTGAAGTATTTCCACTACTTTCAAAGGGGACCATATTCAACCAGATTATTGTATGATGTTGGGCTTTTTCCTTTTTTTTTTTTTTTTTTTTCTTCAAACTTTCATTTGAATTAAATTTGTTGCCATCACATTTAAATGTGAAAAATGATCTGAAACAATTTATCATGGTTTCATTTTTTTACATCACAAAAACCTGCAATTGTAGCAGTGGTGTATAGATGTTTTATATCCATTTTTACATCTTGCGTTTACGGCACTTATCCAGAGCGATTTACGTTAATCTCCTTTGTACTACTGAGCAGCTCGGCAGTGCTGGGATTTGAACTCGCAAACTTCCGATCAGTAGTCCGACGTCTTAACCACTGAGCTACCTCTAACTTATAGCCACTGTACATTAGGTGTATAGTTTCAGTATAAATCTGAAAAAGCAAACATTAGACACAAAACATATTGGCTGATGTTGTGCATTTTATTTTTGGATGAACTTGTCCTTTAACATCTTTGCATTCAGTTGGAGAAAGTTCTTGATTTCGTACATAAGGAGGCCAAAATCCAGCTCACACCTGTGACACTGTGTATGCGTGCCACGATCAGGTGCTGCCCAAAGAGGACATGTTCCACTTTTGCGTCTTTTTAGTTCAAGTTTGTGCCCTCATGCCTTCTTGGAGGCTTTTTTTTTTCCTCATCGGATCATGGTCAACAGTTTTGTTGCCAGTTCTGCAAAGCTGCTTTGTGAAAAATACCTATAAAGTCAATAAAAAAACAGGTTAACCTGTTTAAACATCAACCTTCTGATCGCTAGCAGCATTGCATGTTGCAACATGTTCATTATTGCATGTGGCACAGCTGGGACTCGAAACCCAATTCTGAAAAGATTTTTTCTGACTGATGCGCATGGTGTTTACTAGTCATGCCTTCTAGGCTGCATCATTTTGTTTCCAGAGACAGCAAGGTTCACATCAAAGCCTTAAACTTTCCTTGCTTTTTCTTTCCTGCTCCATGCTGACTGCTGTTCCGTTGCTGTGCTGTTTTTCAGCCTCCGTTCTCTCTCTCGCTTGCTCTGAGCTTGTCATGATATGTACAGACATACCGTCATTTGTGATTATGATCCAGACATTGAGTTTCTGGATGGTGGGTTCAGCTTTGCCACGTTGTTTAGCCAGATTTTTAATCAGACACCGGCGTAGACTATAAAGTGTTCAGTTCATCATTTATTTCTTAATTCAAAAGCTTAATTAGTCCAGAAACTTATCCAGGCTCGTCACTGCAACCAAATCCAAACGACCCATTGAAAGCATGTCATTGTCGTGAGTTATTTGTATATGGATATGTAATAAACTCCACATGGGATGGATGTTCTGGTTTAAAATCTACAAAATATCAAGGATTTCAACGGAGCGTGTTTCTCTAGGTCTGTGACATGGCACACATCTCTATCAGTGATCTGATTTATGAAAGATGTATTGACAGTGATTTAGTGATGATTTCTTGGTACAAGTTTAATGTGATTCAGTCTTGTGCAGTCAGATTTGCTTAATTCTACAGTTTTTATTTTAAATGGGCAATGTTACTTTGAGATGTGTTGTACAGTGCCTTCAGAAAATATCCTCCCTTCAAATGTTTATTTCTCTTTTTGCTGTATTGCAACATCAAATATAAGCATATCAGAACTGCTTTATTTCTCTTCTGCTCATTTTGATGTGACTCGCTCCAGAAATAAAATTAAATAGAGTATTTCATTGTTCCGAGAATTGTTTGAAAATTTAAAAGCTGCTTAATTGATAAGTCTTCACCCCTGCAGTGTGAATTGTCTTTTTGCAGAAACTACAGATTTGAGTTGTCTCATATGTGTGTGTGTGAGCTTTGCTTGCGGTTGCAAAAATCTCTCCGGTTCCTCCTGCAGAACAGCAAGCCTAGAGCATGGTTCTACCACCAGCATTCTTGTTCATAGAATGGTGTTCTCTGGGCTGTATCTGGTTTGTGCAAAACATTGTGCTTTTTTGGTTTAAACCAATGGCTCAACTTTTCTCATCAAACCACAGTATCTTTTTCCAAAAGTTTGCAGATTTTCTACCATGGCCTGTCGCAGGAATGGTTCCCTTTTGGCCACACTCCCACAGAGGTCATATCTGTGAAGAGTTGATGTTGAGTGCACAGGTTCTCCCATATCAGCCAGTGAACTCTGTAACCCCTTCAGTGTTGCAACTGGACTCTTGGACACTTCTCGGCCAATTGCCTTTCTTGCCCAAGTTTGGCCTGGCCTTGTAGTGTAGTGTCTGATTTGTGCCACTTGTTTTAACGGATTTTACAACACTCCTAAGGAGGTTCGAGTCTTTGCTGATATTTTAATTTTAAAAAATGGGATGTTGCAATACAGCAAAAACTGGTAATGTAAGTAAGATCACTCTTGTGACGTTCTGAAATTTTAACCTTTGCTCGCACAATCTAGAAACATTGTTAGTGATTATGAAAAAACGCAGTGTGTGGCTGTCTGGGGGAAATCCGTTCAAGACACTATGGCTGAATTCTGGAAAAAGAACCAAAATGTTTTTCTGCCAATAATATACTTCAACAACAGAGAAAACATAAATATATTTACACAAATGACCTGGAAAAGCCATTTCTTTAGGTTACCTTGTAACCTTAACTTGAGTGTCATGTTGTGTAAGAAGCTATTTTAACATGCCTTGGCAGTTCATATTGGGAGATATGGGATCTATACTGTAGAAAATGGGAAATTTGACCATGTGTAGAGTTTCCCCAGGCCTCTACACAGTTACAATGTTTGGTCACTTTGTGGGATTTAACTCTGTAACTCAGCAGATAATAAACAAAATGGAAGCGTGTGATAACGGAGCATATCCCTAATTCCTCCGTCTGGGGATTAATAAAGTATTATCTTATCATATCTTATCCAAACAATTCCAAATTATTAGGGCATTCGCTAAATTCCAGGGTTTTCAGTACCGTGACGTAAAATGGGCATTTCTGGAGGTGTGGCAAAGACGCCCTCTTACAAAAAAAAAATGACGGGAGACCGAGCATGCGCAGAATACTTTGTGCGTGCATTCCCAGAGTCAGGGATGTAAGATGGACAAAACAATCATATCTGTAACTATTTTTTCATTTTTTTTAAAAACTTTTTTTTTTTTTTTTTTTAAATCCTGTAAATGCTAAATTAACTAGTTGAGTATGAAGTTGAGTATGAAAACACGGATCATTTCTGAGTTTTTGTTTTTTATAAAGGGGCAACAGCAGAGGAAATGATACAGAGGTTAAAAAGAACCAAGTGCAGATTTTTAGTCTTGCATGAGGAGCAAAGTGGGCTTATTTAAGTGAAACAAGCATTTCGGGACAATAGTATTTTTCAAACATGAAACCCTTGTGATCATGGACAGGTATCTGAAGTTATAGCCGTATAAATGTAAAAGGGTATTTGTGCATGAGACCCCTGTGATCATGGACAGGTATCTGAAGTTATAGCAGTATAAATGTAAAAGGGTATTTGTGCATGAGACCCCTGCGATCATGGACAGGTATCTGAAGTTATAGCAGTATAAATGTAAAACCCCTGTGATCACAGACAGATCTGCAGCAAATGGCTTTTCTTCCCAAACTGCTCATGATCATTGACCTGTGCAGATTCTCAAAATAGGCCACGCCTACCGGATGACACGATATCTGTTGCGCTGTCCTGAGATCCCTGGAAAAAGTGCCTGGCAAATTATTAGATCAAAGTTATAAATTGGATAATAAAATCATTCACCATTGGTATTACATGACATTGAGTGACCTTTTTTCTTTTTAAATCAATGTTTTAAAACTGGGCTACTAGATTTAGCTAAAAATATATTTGTTTGAATTAATACAGGAGCATTATTATTATTATTATTATTATTATTATTATTATTTATAACGGTGTTCCTAATTTGAAAGTGTAGAGGCTTAACAGTTCTAATTAGTTAACTGCCAAATGAAGTATGTGGCCTAAACCTACAGTTTATTTACAGCAGCCATTTTCTTTTTAAAGCAAACAGGCATGTGGAACTAATGCCTGAGGGGTGTCAGTAGAATATAAGTGGCAATGCAATTACACAGATATGAATGGGGGGTTCTACATAAATATCCCCCGTGTCACACGAGCCAATCAAGCCAGCCGATCTCTTGCAGACAGCCTTGTCAGCCTCAATGAGTGAAACACTGCAAGCCAGTATTGTGCAAATTGACCTTACAGAGTGACGCATAATCAAATATTTGCACAGGCTTGTATTTCTAGAATATGCACAATTAATAAATACTCATTGCTTCACTTCTGTGCACCATCATGTTCCAGTCCCGCTGTGCTCTAAATGTAAATGCTGGGAGTTACAGGAGCCTGAATTAGCAACCCAGCAGAACTGTAATCGGGCCGCAGAGGAATTTCAGCAAAATCCAGAACACGGAGTCCTCCATAAATCTATTATAGACACTTAAAAAAAGAGACATGTACTCCTCCTCAGCTACACGCCACATTTACCCTTGCATTCACTCACGTATTATATGGTTTAACTGTATTGTTTTATAATGCATACAAATGTGTATAATTCCTTTTGTTAAACCCAAGCAGAGTTTACGAAGGGAGAAAGAAGCATACTTTAACTGCATGATGTGGACAAATCAAGGTCATATTGGCCTTGTTCTGACTTGGTATTAACATCTGCCTATGGTTATCAGACCACAAGTGGGCGGTGTTAAATACAGATCTAAAAGAATAGATCTTAAATACAGTTGTCCAAAAACAGGGATAATGGCTCCTTGTGATCCGATCACAAGATATTGTGCCGCTCTAATTCATTATGCCGTGGTAGGTAACGTAGATAAACTATCTAAAAAAAAAATGTTGCCCATTCAGCCGATTTGTAACCATTATGAAGGCCAAAGAGTTGAAAAGGTAGGATATGATGAACGCTTTAGGATTGTATGTATGGATTGTATGTTTTGATCAGAGCTTGAAAAGCAGGGGCTTGCAGATGAGTTGAGGGATTAAATGTGGATTATCTGGAACTACTATGCAGAACAACCTGATGATTGTTGGTGACAGTCAGATAGATGTGAGACTAGGGTCAAGGTGTAAGCGATGGGAGGAGACCAGTGTCCGAGAACCTTGGAGTGCAAGCGGGTTGAGATTTAGAGGTTATGGATTAAATTATGAAGACTGGTAAAGAAGGCAGGATCAAAAGAACCTGATTGTAAAAGACAGTTGGGGTTTAAGGTACAAGGGGCGGGAGGAGGCCGGTGTCGGAGGAACGAATAGTGCAGGTTGTGTAGGAGTTGGAGTGGCATGGGAAGAGGCCCAGTGCAAGAATATCTGAAGTAGGGCCTTGTGATATGGCGATGCTTATCGTAGTACAATAGGAGTAGTCTCTCGATCAGTTAACGACCGACACCAGGTAGGATCTACCCAGCCAGACCTGAGGTCCAGTTCCAGAACTTTCAAACTGACGGTCCCTCATCTGCTAAATGAATAATTGTAAATGAATTAAAATGGTAGATATTTTCCTACATCACCAATGTCACAAAAGACACTTTTCATGGAGGAACATGGAGGAACGTGGCAGAGCAAAACTCCCCGCAACACTCCGACACAGAACAGGCTTTACTCCAACTAAAAGATGAGGAACTTGTACCTAAAAAGGTCTAACGTCTAACCTAACGTCTGTCCTTTTGTATTCCTGAAACTTGAAATTGAATAGAGCATTTTAATATTTACTTTTTACATTTTGGATTCATATTGTTCAGGTTTTAACAGTATGTTTTTCTTGTTCTCATTTGTGATGGTTTTGTTCAACGTCGCTTCCACATAAAAGGAGAAAAGAAAGTGCCTTTCACTAGCATGTAGCTCGCAGTAGGGCTGCAGGTAACGATTATTTTCAAAATCGATTAATCGGCTGATTGTTTATTTATTTTTTCATTTATTTTGAATAAAATCCACAAACTGAGTGTTATTTATTTATATATATATATATATATATATATAATATAAAAAATGTGTATGTGTGTGTGTATAACTTATAAAATTATTCAATTTTATATTAACACAACTGTTTGTCCTATCTATCTATCTATCTAAATATAAAAAATATATACGTGTTTATATTATAAATGCTTATGCATTATTTTAATGGATGCACAAAAAGCACTGATAATTAAACTACAGTCTGAAAATAAATAATAAAATCTCACTTTCACCGCGCCTTGTGGTTTGTTACTCGTTGCCTTTAGACATATTGTTTTACTTGTGTTTACTTTGATCGGAGCGTTTTAATTAGACCAGAGGATCTCAACCTTTTGTAACTAAAGCCTCCCCCATCATTTTTATTTATTTATTTATTTATTTATTTATTTATTTTTAATCGTCTGAAAAGTGGTCTCTTATGCTGCTTTCTTTAATGACATACAAATTCTTTTCGGTAATGTTTAATTTCGTGCAAGGAAACTAATATTTGGGAATCTAAAATGGTTTTTGTACTGACTTGATAATGTAGAAGTCGTAAAATAAATAAAATCTATAACAAAGTTTACTAAAAAGTAGGGTGCCCAAAACTTTTGCACAGTACTGTACATCATTTCAAGATTTGAAATGATCCATATTGTGATGTAAGATTTTGTGTCTGTCGCCCAGCCCTAGAATGAAGAATATCTGGCAGGTGGGTTAACGTCGGGGAGTGTGGGATGGTGAGGAGGTCAGTGCTGGAGAACCAAAGAGCGTGGGTGGGTTAGGATTATGTAGACCCGAGAACGTGGGTCTGTTGGGGTTTAAGCTGTGAGTGGTAGTTTGTGAATGAAGAGCTTCAGGTGAGGCCATGGAACGCTTTGGAAGTAGTCAGGAGCAGTTTGAATTTTCCTTCTGTGTAGCACAAGTTATTGAGTATAACGTGCATGAAGGAGTGGCGTTGCGGGTTGTTATACGTTTTCTTATCAGAGCAGACAGATTTATTTATTTTTTTAAGGGTCTGATGTAATTTACTTGCTAACGTTAACTCATGCTAAGCCTCAAAGCAGGTTTTGGTTTTGGAGAAGTTTTTTTTCTTTGCAAGAGCATAATAGTGGGAAGGTAAGGTATTTTTATGATGCAATGACCTGAAGTGATTATATTTAGGAGCTTTGTTCAGGGGCAGGTTTGGGCTGGTCTGGACCATGATTTGTGCAAATGCAGGTCTCCGAAATTCCTCACGCCCATCCTTCCCCCCTCCCATACACGATAGTATTTGTAACAAAAGTTATACACTGAACTTGATGAAAAAGGCTTTTGGGTTTTTTTTCTTTTTTTCTTTTTTTCTCCCCTAAGAAGTCTCATCTTGCTGCACAGCCTGATCTGCTGCATGTGCTTTGTGTTCAAGAAAACATATTTCTCATATATATTTTCTTTTCTAGGCTGGCGATCACATGTCTGGATGGTGCCACTGTTTTGGAAACTATTGGTAAGACCTGTTGCCAGCACATTCATGTAATACATATGTTATATATGTGGTATTATTTCTTAAGATTATGGTTTTGGGTTCATAATATCTTATAAAGTGAAACTCACAATTTAGTATAGTATTATATTTAAACAGATGGCTGATGGATATTGTTGCATACATTATATATGTAATTGCATTTAATATTATTATATTTCCTCATAACCTATATAATTAATTGCATACAGTATAATATATTGCATATAAAAAATAGATGGCAATGCAGGATCTATTGTAACTTTCAGCAAAGCTCACCCTAGGTGTACACAGTGTCGTGTTTGTGTGTGTGTGATGTTGCAGACGTTCGGCGACACTTTGAGTCGAGCTGGGATGTGTGAACTGCTGTGATACTATAACTGGGTGTGATCAGCAGTCAAATGAAATAAGAGCTGTCAGTCACACTTGCCTGGCAACCTCGTCATGGCAACGTTCGTCTTCTCTTCCTGGCACACCCCACAAAAGTCAAAAAGAAATCCGATTCCTGGTATCGTTTGCATGTGCAAACCTGACAAAACGACTTTGCGTAATTGGACAGTGATCTGTGACCTGCTTCGTGTTGCGAACAGATCGAGTAGCTATTGAGAACTGTGTTTTACAGTTGCTTGTGGTACCAAAGAGCTGTTTCTTTAAAGCTTGTACTCACACATATGCTGTGACTACTTGACTGAAATGGGACCGTGCTTTGCGTGTCTCTAAATCAGCAGCTCTTATTCTCATCCTGCACCTGCCAAACTCCTTATGTTACCGTAACTTCCCCGAGCCTTATCACGTTAACGGTTAATGGGGTAACGAGTTTCCTCACCTGAGGTTGCAGGCGTGAATAGGCTTCACTGAGATGTCCCTGTAGCAATCGCTTATCCACACCTGAACAGGCAAACGAGAGGCTTTCCTTAATTAACTACTTCATTAAGGGAATTACATGAAACGCAAAACCTCACACCTCCTCTCTAAAGCTGTACATGGACGGAATCGGCACAACTCGCATCAGACATCTCCACCATAGCAACGTCCCTGTTAGATTTATCACTAGGGGGCAGAATTGGATCACTGATTTTTATTTAACTCGCATAAACATTAACAATAATAATCAGCTGGGGTGGAGGATAGTCTTTGAAAACACGAGGGGATAACATTCTGAATTTACCTTCTGAGTATGCTGTAGTGCATTTCATTACAGTAAATTAATCTGTTTAGAATTGTCAGACAAAATAGATAGGATATCCAGCAAAAGACCTACTCATAGACATGAGTGATCATTGGGAAATACTATAAATGACAGCGTCTTAATAGTTGCTCTACACAGATTTACTGAAAGTTCTTTCTGAGTAAAATAATGGCAGCCCACATTAAAACCCCCACCACGCTATAGTATCATCCCGTGTACCTATATAACTTCATAACAGAAATATAACTATAGCTTGATTTTTTTAAATTTATTTTTTATTAATCATATTTAACAAGCTGAAGAAAACCACAAACCGCCAAGCACAGCCCTGTTAGTGTTTTCTCAGTAAAATCTACAGTAAATAGCAGATGTCTCATAGGGATTGCAGGATTAATAGTACCAAACATTTCAGCTTCATTCATTTTCTGGTATTGAGCAAATTAAACCCACACGGTCTGTCCTATGAAAGGTGCAGCAGTTTGAAAAGGGGAAAAGCCAAGGGCTCTCTGTCGTATCCAAACATTTGATTAACTTTGGATCAGCCAGAGGGAATGGATTGAAGTCGTGTGGTGATGATTATATATCGGTGTATAAAATTAGCAGTATTAGGAGAATGACGGTAGTCTGATACTAGCTGTGGTGTGTGCAGTGTTATTTCTGTTTACGATCACCTAATAACTGTGGGAACTGATTCACTAAATCTTCAAACAGGAAGTAGTTTGGAATTGTAATGATACTCCATTGTCCTTGATCATCTCTTTGAGATGTATGAAATACACGAAGACGATGTGGTTTTCAAAAGAAATGGCACGTATTCTTCTTAAACCTTGTCAAAGTCATGAATTTTGTTCGTCTGCACATTCATTTGGTACTCATGTCTTATAGGTGCCGTGACCTGTGCTGTAATTGTGAGGCCACCTGTTGGTCAAGAGTGAAAAGTAAATGGAAAGCAAATGTCATGGGCACGTTTTAGACGAATCAGAATGGAGATAAAGTACTGAACGTATTGACATTTATTAATTGCATTCAGAGCAACAAGCATGTGAGGAAGACTTGAACTGAACAGTAGAGCTGAATGATTCAAGGTTAAGAGTCTTGCTAAAGAGCCCAACAGCTCACAGGCAGTCGCAACCTTTCCTTGCCAGAGAAACGAACCGGTCAGGCAGTTTTAAATCGCTACCATTAAGCATTGTACTGAAATTCAACTCGATGTAGCTCTCATTTAAAAAAAAATAAATAAATAAATTTCCAATCCAGCACGTCACATCTACAGTACATTAACCTGACAGAAATGAAAACGACAATATAAACTACAATAATGTGTTTGTGTATAGAGGAGGCATCAAATAGGCTGGAGGATTTAAAGCCTTGCTTTCTGAACTTATTTTCCAAGTCCTGAAAATGAGTGCTAGTTTTCTTAACTTTTTTTTGGGGGGAAATTTTTCATCAACTTCTTCACCTCATTAGATTGTACCAATTGAAGCGATATCGTTACATATGCTATCCCTCGTACAGAAGAACACACCGCTAAACCTCCACACACACACACACACACGCATGCACACACATCACATTACATTGTCTATCATATGTCAAAGGAGACATTTTGATCTTTTTTTTGATTCGGTCAGTCACATTTTGATCTTGGCTCTGATGCATCATTAACATTTGAACATTTCCCCTTATTCCCTCGCAGGATTAATGACCTCGCCACACCATCCCCACGCCCCCTGCTGCTAAACCTTGTATTAATTGGGACGTCAAAAGCCACTTCTCCCACTCTTTATTGTATACGTTTACCATTAGACTCATTAGCTCCCTGTCGCTTCCCGTCCAGCCTCTCCTTCCCAGCCAGGCGTGACTCTCCTGGGAGGACATTTCCATCTTTCCACTAGGCCTGTCTCAGCGTTGTCCCGGCTGTAAACTCCTCTCCTCTGATGGCCCTCTTTTGATATTTCTTTTTTTTTTTCTTTTTTTTTTTAAGGTCGCTCTGATCAAGGGCTGCTTGGGTGTTAATTGGCGGCTTGTGTGCGGCTCCGCCTCTTCATTCAGCTTTAATGGTCACCATTGACAAACAGCAGGCAAATAACAATAGAGTGACTTTTTTTTAAATACCCTCAGGGAAATGTTTGAATGAGGTGAGGTGATCAGGAGGCCCTGTGTGTGTGTGTGTGTGTGTGTTTGGTTGTGTGTGTGTGGGGGGGGTTATTTATTCATTCATTCATTTTTTAAAATTTATTTATGTTTTAAAAGGACTGTGCATTATGGGAAAGCCCTTATTTGTTAGGACTGTTTACATGTTGACGGACTACATAATGTAATTGTTTTGCATGTAATGTCTGGTGTATCAGCAGAGCTGAAATCGTTCTAGTTCTTTACTGATCCTCTCTACTTTAAATTAACTTCCCTTCTGCTGCCTTATGTTGTTCGCGTCTCGCTCAGCACTTCGCGCTACATTTTAATGAAAGCTAATAAGAGCGGCCTCGTCCCAATACCTCCGGCTCTTGACATTTCTCTAAATGTAAGTGTGCTGGTGGCTGCTTGCCAGACCTGATCCTGTTTTTGGAGCCGAGCGTCGACACCGACATGGGATCGTTTTCATCTGATCAGTCACTTGTGTAGGCGAAGTGATGGTGACAAAGTTAGGGCAGCCCCCCCCCCCCCCACCCAAATAGAAGTCAAGCAGAGACAGATGGTTGAGCGTGTGTCCTCAATCACACACACATCTGTGCATTTTTCAGAGTTTTAAAAGCAACATAAAAGGAAAATTGAGTACATGAGAAATTGATTGTGAGCCTCATATTTTGAGACCTACAGTAAACCGGGACAGTGTGCTAACGATCAGTGTCAATTTCTACAGATTTAAAGCAATATTTCAGGCCAACCGAGTGGGGGGGGGGGGGGGAAAGAGCATACGATTTCTCCCTTTAGTCCAAATGATGTTATTTAAACTGTCAGGTTTTTCAATATCTCAAACACACTTGTTTATGTTGTATCTGACACTGTTATCCACAAAAAATGGACGAATCACATCACATGGCCAAAAACACAGTAGCAGCAGCATCCATCTTGAAGCCAGAATCAGTTTCTTCTACAGTTTGGTGTCGCTTTGCACAAATATCAGATTTAAATGCAGTTCTTGCATAAAAAAAAAAGCCTGAACCACGACCCAACGTCACCTGTTTGTAGTTATGTGAGCTGTATTTATCGTTTTAACTTATTTTTTTCTTAGGTTTACATTTAGGTTTACATTGCTTTTTAAAACTGGAAATAGTTCAGTTTTAACTGAAGTCTGATTTCATGAAAACTTTTATTTATAAACGTACGTGAGCCAGGTTTCCATCCTGAACAAATAAAGAAATCCCTCATTCAGAAGGCCTGTTAAAACACCGAAAGAGATCAATCAGCCACCGAAAATCCGACTACCAAGAAGAATAAATTTGCATTAGATGCAATACCATTTTTAATTTTGATATGGAAGTGTTTTACGTTCAAAAGATGTGTTTTGATATCCAAATTACTTTTTGAATCGCCTGAGCCGTGGTTCGTCTGTACAAGACTCTGCTCCCGGGTCAATATAACAGCCACATGGTGCTCTTTCGCTCTTGCTCTTTGTTTCTCTTTTTAAGAAAAAGAGATGGAAGTTGAAACCTAACAAAGCCCTGGGAAAGCCCCATCAGACGCCTCCCTCTCTTAATCCCTTTAATTTTGAAAGGTATTGTTTAAGGCTTCAAAGTTGATATGGTTTAATCCCTGCTTGAACACTACTGGATGGTAAATGAGACCGCGTCAGCCGCTAATCTACTCACCACAACAAAATCCTTCTTCAAGATGAGGTTGCACGGGCTTCCTGTGAACTCGCCGTTTGATGTTCCCTACCTGCTATCGAACACGGCTTCTGTCTTAACCCGACTGTCACTCGCTGCCTGTCCCCTTTTATCAGACCCTTGCTGCTTTTTTTTTCTTGTCTTTCTTTCTTTTTTTTCCACCATGTTAAAGCTAGCATCAAGCATGAACCTTGCTCAATAACGAACTTTCCCTCTATTTTGGGAATAGTTGATGAGCTCTGGGAAGAGGTGAATAGGTGTCGAATTTCTTTTAATTTGGCTTTGTAGAGAGACCGTATCAGGACAGGGTGTGTTGTGTTGTCGTTTTTCGAATTCGGTGGTCCATTTTTAATCGGGATGAGCTCACGTTGCTGCAGCTTTGCATCAGCGTAGCTTTCAGCAGCTGCCCAGGGAAAATGCAGCCTCTCACCATTTGTGCCGTCTAGGATGTTTGAATTGTCAGACTCTGCTTCTCGATGAGCGCTAGTTTGTTTGAGGGTGAGATTTTATTTATTTATTTTTTTTGGAGGAGATGTTCCAAGCGAGCACCTCTGTGCTGTGAGTAAGTAGTGTAATAAAGGCAAGTTATTTCTGAGCTCTTATTTGGAAAAGTGTTCAAAAAGGGAAGTTTTTGGGCTGTGCACCTTTCTGCCTTCTCTGTGAGGGGGGTGGGGGGGGGGGGAACAGCAAGTTGCTTTTAGTAACCTCCCTTGATTAATTTTGCAACTTGTGGAACTGCAGCAAAACTTTTCCTCAGTGGTTTTTTTTAAAGTATACACCCCAGGGATGTTACAGTCGGAATGAGCAAAAATGACAGAGTTGCCAGTTTATTAGTTAAACCTGCATTGTAGCTACACTCGCTGTCCATTTTTAGATATGGACAGATACGAGGTCACCGTGTTCCTGACAAGTGGGCAAGTGCATGTAGAGGTGCACAGGTGGCTCCTCTGACTCCGTTATGCGTTAGGAGGTGTTTTGTTGGCATATTTTGGGTCCACATGCCCCCTATGTCACTACAAATCAATACAAAGTCATTCTGACTAATCCCCATTATCCTACGATAAAACGTCCATCGTGTATGGCGTGTTCTCCTCCAGGGTGACTCCATATCCACAGGGCACGAGGGCTCACTGAATGGTTTAGGAGTATAAAAAATTGTATTACGCTATATGCTAAACCTACATACGTATAATAAATGTATAAATTGTTAATCACAACTAATGGTATAACTGCAATTAAATACAATGATTACAATAAGCAAGGAATTTATACTAGTATATTTTCTTTACGGGCGTTATTACTGAGTTACTAACACCCCCCCCCCCCCCCGCCCCAGATTAACAGCAGTCCTTTTTTTTTTCGTTTCTTTTATTTTCTTTATTTTGACCAATCAGTGTAATTTGTATTTATAGAGCACTTGTGTGTATTTTTCAGAGTAAGTAGGAAGAAAAGAAATTAGAAGTTCAAAACACAAAGTAGATCATTGCCGGTAGTTCTTATTCCCCTCTGATTAATAAATATATCCAAGAAAAGTTTATCTTCCGGGATTGCAGAATAATGTGTAATGATAATATGCAATTATCACCTCAGATTTATTCAGCAGTAACCTCAAGATGAGGTGTAACTTAAGTGTTAGAGCAAGTGCTGATGGAGAGAGCAGAGAGCGGCAGAGAGAGAAAGCACAGTGACATATGTGTGTCGTGGAAGTGTTAAGTGCTCTTTTACTTTTGCAGTTAATTTAGACAGATCACAGTGGGCTCTCTTCTGATTCGTCCTCGTTTGTACATTTGTTATTGAACATGTTCAAAGGCAAGGAAGGAGGGAATGAAAGAAAAGTGAGCGTGAGATTGGAAGAGGGAGGAAAAAAAGAGCTAATCGCTTCAGATTGATCCCTGCACAGGAGTGCACAATTTATTTAATCTTGTAATCCTTGTAAATAGCTCCCAGCAAGGCAAAGTCAACCTTTTAACATTGATTAAATGGAGTAAATAGAAGTGAATGCATTTTTAAAAGATGCATTGCATTTCACCCCTGTTTGTGGTGTATGGAACAGATTGGTGTGGAAGCTGGCAGCTAATGAGGCCTGTAAATTTAATACCGAAATCGGCTTCTGATGGCTTTGCCACCCTGCTGTTCAGGGCTTTCAGTGAAGTTTGCTTTAAATGTGGAGCGTCTGTTCCCCCTCCGAAAGCCCCCTCACACCAGAACAGATGGAGAGAATATGGAGCCGGGAAGGTTTACCTTGGAGGTGGTAACAGTGAAGCCACTCATTAACACTGAATTTACCACTTCGTTAGCAACGCAGCTTCCTGTTGAGAGCAGCCAGTGCTGGATGTCAAATCCTCAGAGCATACATTTATCCAAGCAAGTCTGGACCCTTTTAAGGGGTTCGAGTTTTTTAGTGAGGAGAAAAAAAATAAGACTCGCATCCCATTCTGCAGATTCTGCTACAAAACCATATAATGGTTAATATAATCCTTCATTTCAAGGTGCAAGTTTGTCACTAGCCACTTTTATTTTTCATCTATCAATCTGTGCAGTGTTTTGGGGCTGTGTGTGTGTGTGTGCGGTTGCACTTGTGTGCCAATTTGTCAAGAATCAAGCAACAACAGTCTCGTGCTGGGATGTGCTTTGGCACCATCAGAGAGTGCTAAGATAGAATAATATGATCTCATTGGAGGTGTACTTTGTTCCCATGGAAATTGGTCAATTTTAAGAAGTGGCTGAGAACTTTAGTGGGAGGAACAGGAAGGTCTGATCCCAAAGGTGTGCTCACATAATTAAGCTTCCTCACCAGTGTTTCCAGGACTAACAGCAGGGTGTGCTGTGAATAGATATGGTGGCAGTAGGTGCGGAAACCCATAATGCAGCTTAAAAAATAATGGCCTTCTTGGTTTTGGCTCCTCTGAGAACATTTTGCTCTCTCTCTCAAGTAGAAAATAGCTATTTATACATGGGCAAGAGGTTATAATTTTTAGGTTTTACGTTGGCCAGTGCATCTTTGCCTGAAAATGGGTGACCACATTTGCGTTTTTACCACAATGTCATTTAACACATTTTCTTTCCTTTTGTTTAATTATCCAGTTATTGTACCTTACATGATAATGGATCTGTTTAATGCCAATTGTGTTTTGTAGATGCTGTCTCTGCCATGGCAGCAGTGAGAAGTAGTGCCGAGAAAGAGGTGGAAACCGCTGAATATTGCACTCAGGAGCTGTCAGGCTCTCACACTTCCTCTCCCACCACCTCTACCTGCAACAACAACAACAGCAGCAGCAGCAGCAGCAGCAGCAGTGTGGGACCACAGCAGTGCCAATCTTTGGACAGTCACCAAAGCCTTTTAAATGGAGCACAGCCGAACCCATTTGTCTGTGGCAGTGTCCTGGCTGCCCCCTGCACAGATGATTCATTGCCTTCAGGAGCACTTGTTAATGGATCTGCTTCACACTGTACCTCAGAGGAACCCCACGTCCCCAACAAGGATTCGTCCCCTTTGCCTGGGACAGACACCAACCCTGAGGTGTTGGAGCCTCCCTGCGAGCTTCAATCAAACACTTGGCGAAAAGCAGAAGGGCACGTTCTGAAAGCACCATCCACACGGACCCTATCCGAGTCGGACAACAGCGACTCTGAGACTCCCTTGGTGGGGAACGATGCAGATAGCGGGGCAATCAGCCGGGTAGGGACAAACAACAGCGTCAAAGCAGGATCCTTGTGGGATGTTGTTGATTCCGAGTCCGAGTTGTCAGAAAGCTCCTCTGACAACTATGATGGCCTAAACAGAAGCCTTCGAGAGAAGTTTATGTGCTTCCTGTTGAAAGGCAGGATACTTGATGAAGTGGTGAAAGGAAAGATAAAGGTGGGAGGCCTTCAGTCAGCCAGCTCAAGGAGGAGGAAACGAAAAACATGCAGAGTTAAAAGGATACCAATGGAGGAAAAAGTTAACGAGGGCTTCAGCTGTGCCTCCCTTATTAACATGGACTTGGATTTTGAGTCGTCTGTTAGTGAAGAACGTTCCTTGAGGCAGGAGTCGGAAAGTTTGAAAGCACACATAGACTCGCATCTGGGGAATTCCCAAGACAAGAAGAACTTAATTTCAAGTGAGAATGTAGGCAGGCCCAATGAAGCAGACACCTACGTGGGTGGCCAACCTATGCCATTAAAGAGACAGCTGGAAATAGGCTTGGAGTCAGAGCAGTCGTTCTTCCAATGCACAAAGTGCAATGTTAATTTCAAGGAGAGAAAGCATTTGCATAGGCATATGATGTATCATTTAGATTGGCATAATCAGGTAGGGCAAGCAAGCATCCTTTGCCCCTTTATATGCAAAGAGTGTGGGCGTTCGTTCTGCGAGCGTTCTTCCTTGCAGAAGCACATGCTGATCCACCAGGTGCGAAGGGAGAGGTTGATGGAGGAGATTAAAGATCTGAATGACCTGAGAAGCCAGGGAGGAGAAGCTCGGCTGCAGTGTCCCCAGTGTGCTTTTAGAACTAACTGTCCACAAACATTCATCGATCATGCCAAGACCCATGAAAAGGACAAACATTATTACAGTTGTGAAGATTGCAGTCACATGGTGTTGAGCAAGTCAGATATGGAAGCACACCAACAGATCGCTCACCTCCGTGCATGCCAAGGAAGAGTCATAAAACCACTGGGCATGCTTATTTGCAAAATTTGCACATTTAGAACAAAGTATAGAGACATTTTAAGAAAGCACCTGGAACTCGTACATGACCAGCCACTTTGTGATTATGAACTTCAGTCACACAATATGGTAGCTGACCCTGCAGGGTCTGTGTCCAAGCAGGACAGAGTAACGGGCCAAACTGAAGCAGACAACTTCTCTCCAAAGTTCCTCAGAGAGAAGCAGAAAAAAAGTGGAGCAGGGCTGTCCACATGGTCCGGTGGCCTTGCTGACCTTTTCCTGAGCGATAAGGGCACACAAAAATCCTGTAAAAGTCTGAGCTCTTCACTGGTCAAATGGAGCATTGGCAGCTTAGCAAACAACCTGTCACCATCTTCCCTGCAATGTGACAAGCCAAGTAAATTATCTCAGCCTACAGAGAGAATAAATGTGACAACAGGTCTCTCCTATGTTGAAGAGGACAATCAAGAATGTGAAAATGTTGTCTCCAAACAGAACACAAAATATCTCTCCAGGTTTGACATGAATCTTGCGATCAAGTCTGCAATCTCCAGCAAAGCTGTACGTCTGGACCACGATGTTGTTAACACTTCCAAAGATCCCTCACCTGGAAGCAGTTTAGCAGTACAGAAACAAAAATCTCCCTCTAAAAGAAAAATGTCCATTCCATATCACAACACTCCTAAGAAAATTCCAATGATTTTACCAAATCATGCATCGCCAACTCCAGAAAGGCTTGATATTTATTCTTCGCACAGTGGTAACTACAATGGCACGAATTTTGATTATGCCAATCAGGCAAATGATGCCAGTTATCCCAGTGAGGGCATAGCACACTTCCTGGATAGCAGCGATGCCACTGACCCCGTAACCCAGCAGGGATATTTCCTTAAAAATGACATCCATGACTCTCCCGATCAGTCAGATCTTGATAGCAACGTGGAAGACGATGATGAGATCAGCACACTCGTAGTGAAAGAAGAGAACATGGAGAGTGCTGTGAGCGAGGACAATCCAGAGTGTACCGATCCTAATCTCAGTGATTCTTACAGCAGCTACTGCGTGTCCCCCGTGTTTGAACCAGATCGGAAATGCTGTCCGTATTGTCCTGCTGTGTTTGAGTCCGGGGTGGGTTTGTCCAATCACATCAGAGGACATCTGCATAGATGTGGCTTAAGCTATGAGGCTCGTCACATGCTGTCACCTGAACAGGTGGCGTCTCAGGACCGGCAGCCTCGCATTCGCAGAAGAACACCCTCCCTGAGCAACAGAATCAGGAGAGGTGAATTACAGCTGAACACTTACCAAATTAGGTTTAAACTAAAGTCAAATTTAAATGATTTTTTAAAAAAAACTCCTTTCCACAAGAAGAAAGTAATGGGAACCTATTTAACTAAAAAATATATGGTCTATAGAATCAAATATTATGATCTGTAATCCCAGGTTTAAATAAACACGCTCATAAAAGATCTGGCATAGACCACATTTTATTAATTTAAAAGCTGAATGATACTAAATGAAAAACGAGTGGTTCCTGGTGTTCAAGATGGCTGCCTATTGCTACACTGTGGCATTAAGGGACCCCAATGATGATCTGTTGTTGTTGTGTGGTGGGTTTTTATTTATTTATTTATTTTATTAAACAAGTTTTATTTATTTTATTTTATATTTTCATGTGGTGGTTGAAATCATAATCCACCACAATTCAGGTTAATAATGATGATGATGATGATGATGATAATTAATTACTAATATTATAAATAAGTAGTAGTTGTTGTTGTGGTGGTGGTGGTGGTTGTTCTTATAGTCATTAGCCTGGTCACTTGAACTTATTGAACCTCAATTACTCAAAAAAAAAAAAAGTAGCATTTAAATATAAATAATGTAATCTTGGACCTAATATGTCCTCTTGGTGCAAAGTTCAGAAATAACAAGCTTCATGACTAGAATATTATTGTGCATATTTAAAATAATAAGCCCAATATTTGAATAATTCATTAAATAAATGTGTACTGAGGGGGTCCATGGAATTTAGTTTACAGTTAAAGAGGTTGGAAAAAGTTTGAACACCCCTGACTTGCATTATAATTCATAGCTTCGTTTATTTTAGATCCCACCCAGCACTTTGGGGTTAAGTTGTACGTTAAATACATTAATGTATAATACATTTACAATCAGATGATTACTTTTGTGATTGAATACAATATAAACTGCACAGCGTAGTAAGAAAATTGTGTGAATTTTCTTCCTTTTTTTTTTTGCCACAATAGATAAACCTGAGTCTCAGACTGAACACACCTGCCCCCTGTGTCTGGGATGGTTCGATACTAAAACCGGCCTGTCCAATCATGTGCGGGGTCACCTGAAGCGGATCGGCAAGCCAATCTCAGGTGTCAGCAAGTCTCCCTTGTGCATCCTCACCGAACTCCTGCAGGACGAGAACGAGCACAGGAACATTCTCCGAGCACTTGAGGCCAAACCTCGCATCTCCAGACCTTTCGTTTCCCAGACGTTTGCAGGAAGCGAGGGCCTGTTTCTTACACCTACTGGGGTCCCAGTGAAGATCCAGCACTCTGCTAACAGACTGGTCTCTGAG
Organism: Ictalurus furcatus; assembly: GCF_023375685.1. NCBI lineage: Eukaryota > Metazoa > Chordata > Actinopteri > Siluriformes > Ictaluridae > Ictalurus > Ictalurus furcatus. Next base: position 27,896,352 of record NC_071265.1, on the reverse strand, counting down.
GAGGGTGAGAAGAGGAAGAGGAGAGAGGAGAAGATGAATGAGAACAGTGAAAGCACTTTAGTAGAACTTCTTAAAAAGCAGAGACTGGACCAGAAGCTGGCTGTCACATGCCACTCTAAGACTGCCAGAGCTCGTTTTATTGTTTCTCCATCCAAGAAGATTTCTCCTGAAGCTCTACCGGACTCCATATGTAGCCAAGGTGAGAAACTCACAGAATCATCTGCTTAAGTGGGGGAGTGGGGGTGGGGAGTGGGAGTTTTTTAAAAAAACATTGCAGCTTCCCAAAGGGTTCACAGAAGCAATCATAAAAGTAATTAAAGGAACTAGGGATTTGCAGTGTGGTGAATATATTACACTACTGAAACATTTAGTGTCAGAAAGTGCCACGAATATAGTAATGTCACAAATATCTATGTTTTTAATAACGTATAATAATGAAAATTGGTACACAACAGCTGATCAGCCAAGCCATGTTTAATCTATAAAGACTGCATATTTAAAGGTGCACTAAGAAAGATTTGTCAAAAAAGTTGGCAAGATTAGGTCTCTGCGGGTTAAATAAGTGGAGCTGAATCAGATTTGAATGTTTTTTTTTTTTTTTTTTGATGTTATCTCCTTGAGCAAACCATGGACACAGCTCCAGCCCAGGACTAGAGTTAACATGCTAACGAGACTTGTCATAACAATCCTTGCTAATGCTATCACTTTCAAGTGAATTCAGCTGCTTGAAAGTGATGATAAATGTCTATGAAGATGCAAAATTCTGCTCATAATTTGAGGATGTTCACTAGTGCAGTTGCTGTGTGGTGGTTTTTTTTTTTAAATCCCCCACCCCCCCCCTTTTTCCCCCCTTTTTTCCCCCTTTTTTTCTCTTTGTGATAAACTCTTATGAGCTCTCAGCTATGGTATTAGCACATTAGCTTTTGGTAGCTAAATTAGAGGCCATTTTAAGTTGCACTTGATATACCGTATACACAAATGTCAGCTCATAGTGATTTAATGAGTGTTCATGAGTGCCATAACTGTCCTTTTTTCTTTGTTATGGGGAAAAAACAGTTTATTATTATTTTTTTTTAAAAAGGCAGTTCAAAGCTTTATACAGATTGCCTTTACATACCTGTCCAGGAGCAGTGTTGCTAATTTTGCATCCATCTTCACTAGTAGTAAATGACAACATCTTGGAAAAACTCTGCTAATATTTATTCTGGTTTTACTGGTTTTCCTGTTGCTACGATTTTGCGTAGCACAGAGTGATTTATTCATTCTTTGCCCACTGGAGCGTTTTAAAATCACCCATCCCAGTCTGAAAATGCCTTTTTTTTTCTGCAGAGACACCATTCTCACCATTTGTGCTGAGACCATGGCTTAAACAATTTTTTTTTTTTTTTTTAATCACGTTCTACATATTTTCCACATTATTTGTTCAAGTAAGAAGAAAAAAAAAAAGGACTATTGCACTTTTTTAAATTTGCATTAGAGAAGGGGTTCCTAAACTAAATCAAGTCACTCCTCATCAAGTCACTCCTCATCAGAGGAACTCGGCCTCCTCTTTTTGTTTCGTTCATTTATTTTACAAATTAACATTATTAATATCAATCGTAATTTGAAGTTACGGTTAGTCACATTCAGGCAAGCCGCATTTAAATTACTAGGGAGCATGTTATTTTTGTCTTTCACTCTCCTGACACTAGTTAGTGAGCGTAAGTACAGTCCTCTCTGATGCATTTCACCTTCTGAAGAGGAGACTGAAGGGAGAAACAAACAACTGAAAGAGGCTGTGGTAAAAGCCTGGAAAAGCATCACAAAATAAAACAACAATTTGGTGATGCCAGTGAGTCGCAGGCTCCATGCAGTTATTGCAAGCAGAGTATATGCAACCAAATATTAAGTGTCGTTTACTTTAAAACAAACTGTTCCTATACTTTTGCCCACCTAAATATTGGGTGGTCTACCACCAAAGGTGCCATGTTCTGAGTTGTTTAACACATCTATCTATATATGAGGAAATGAAAACTGAAATTCTGATCTATTGTCTCCTATTTATCTTTTAATACTCTTCTCTTCAATAAAAAAAAATAAAAATACTCTAATACTTTCAGAGGGGATTGTAGATCAGCAAAAAGAGACAAATTTTCCAATCCATCCATCTCTGCTAAACATACAAGTGTTGTCTCAAATTACAGGCTTGTGTACTACTCAAGACTCCAATTATAATTAGATTTAAAAACGAACAAACAAACAAAAACATCTCTCGTGTGACCTTCAGATCTACTGAAAAGTCTCTCTTGTGTACCAGGATTTTCCAGATCCGTAAATACTTTTGAATGTGAGGTCAGAGTTTCGATTTGAGACCCGGCTCATGACAGCAGAGAAAATTGGAAGAGACGGAGCTCGTCAGTCTAACGTTGCTGAGCATGATCTCGCTAAACATTTTACAGTTCAATGTGGCTCTGATGTGCTCCCTAGTTTTGTTTTATTTTATTTATTTATTTTTATTTTTTAAATAAATCTTCCAAATGTAGTACATTTAGTACAGTAGTACATAAGACATGCACTGACCGTATGAGTAATAGTATTGCCTGTGTTGCTCCTGCTTTTGCACGTGTGTGTGCAGAACCTTGTGTCAAGCATAAACCAGGTTCTTTTGAGCTGTCTCCGTGTACAACACCACCCTGGTGTGGATTATTTTCCTATAACGACAACGCGACACTTCCCACTAGACTGGTCAGTAAGTGCAAGGAACATTCCTTTGGTTTTTAGTCACGTGTTACACACACACACACATTTATTTTATATATATGTATATGTATAACATAGTGTGTGTGTGTGTGTGTGTGTGTGTGTGTGTGTGTGTGTTGTTAACATAATAAAATGTTACTGTATAAGAGAGAACTATTAATGGAAAATATGTGCTGAGGAAAGAAAGTGATTCCAGCTTCAGAAAAGACTTGTGTCCATAGAGCGCCATGAAGTATCAAAACACACAAGTGGATAGTAACAGTGCTTTCAGCTATAATTGGAACCTGGTTTTAAATATCACTGCCTCATCACATCTTTTATAAAGTAGATATTCAGTTTTCATATTAAATACAGTCCTGCTCTTCAAATCTCAAGCAGAGTCCTTAAACCACACGGACAGCGACACATCGACCGCATTACAGCGATCTGACACGCGTGTTCTGTTTTCATTCTCTCAGATAAATTCTAAAGCTGTGAATAATTAGAACTATACAAGACTAGCTCAAATTTAACTAGTGGTAATCCTGTATGAAATACAGTACATCCATATATTAAATCATAAGTGTTACTATTATCACTACCTTTGTGGGGTTTTTTTAAATTTATTATTATTTATTTAATTTGTGAGAAGGCTCCTTACGCTGAGAGAATTTCTGTTGTCAGTCAGATTTACGAGAACATATCATGTATAGTTTACATACAAATATCAAGTTTCTCATCAAAACATGATTTAATATCATATTTCTAATTACTAGATTGAATTATGCAGTGTGTGATCAATTCATGTAGTATTAAGGTAAAGCAATAACATTATGAAATCTCATGAGGACCTTGACACTGACAGGAGCTTTAACTACAGGATTAAATTAACGCTGTTTAAACAGGTGGTAGAGTAGTGCAGCGGTAATGTGGCTGTTGCAGAAATGCCATTGACCTGGGTTTAATCCTCAGTTAGGGTGAGCGCATGAAGTTTGACATTATTCAGGGCTTTGAAAGTACACGTGCGGTCAGATATGAAGCATGGTGGTGGTGGCAGCTCAGGGGTTAAGATCTGCTACTGCTGTGCCTCTGAGCAAGTCCGATTGCCGAGTTGTGTAAATTGGATAAATGTAAGTTGCTCTGGATAAAGGCATCTACTAAATGCCATAAATGTAATGCAGGATAAGAGAGAAGTTTCCAGTAATGTCTAGTACAACTTCTTTCAAAGTTTATTCTATTATCGGTTTCATTCACTGGTTTAGTGATGATTATGTACAGTCCAAATACCTGTACTGACAGATTTATATAAACATTTGGTATAAAAATAATTGTTTAAGATTGTTAATCCAGTTACACTTTCACTCCTAAACTCTGTGCCAGTTAAATCAAGTAACGTTTTAACCAGCGTGCATGCTGCTACAGCAGCCGGAAGTATTAAGCTGCAAGGCTTTTGCTGTGCATTTAATATTTCTGTTCATCATTTCAGTGCAGCCCTGTTTACTGTGGTGCTGAGATCAGAAACTGACATTAATATACTGGAGCAGAAATTGTTTGCGCTTTTGTCTCTAACTACATCTCCACCTGGGTTACAGTCAGTACACCATCACAACACACACCGCTATATACACACAGTGTTTCCTGTTAAAGGTTTCTGAAGACTATTGCTGATTTTTTTATTATTATTATTATTATTATTATTTTTTGTATAACCATCTTTATTTACAGTCTTCCCTTGTAATGTTAACCGAATAGAAGTGTACATAAACTCTTCATCTCAGCCAGTTTTAATGAGCACACAGCTTCATTGTAACATGAGGCCTTCTCTCTGTCTCAGACAGCTGTGTGTATGATCCGTCTTGTCTCTACTGATGTAGAATCAAAGGCAGCGGGTGTGATGTGACAGACCGGTAATGGCTAAACTGTATGATACGCTGAAAAATCTGGGTCACATCTGAGAACAGAACATTATTTATTCTCATAATAATGTACATACTGTTATTCTTTAGGGCCTCTGCAAGTGTGTAATAATGGATAAATTTCCGTGGCACTAATCTGAGACATTTACCAAGGGGGTGATGGTAAATGTGCTACAGCAGTACAAAGCCTTGTTTTATTTTGTATGTTTTTACACCCCTAACTCTTTCATGTTTTAACCACCCAATCCACTGTTAAATATATGTGGCAGACAGCCCACACTTCATAAAGCACCAGTGCCCTCTTTGTATCCCTCGAGTCTTGTATGTATGCCTCTGAAAGTTGTCGAAGGAATGAAGGAGAGAGGGGAAAAAATGACTTGCTACCCTTCAAATTATTATAACACACATTGAAAGATGGAGCGTTATCTGACACTGCTTTGAAATTCAAATTTTAAAACCGTGCTCTTTGATGTAATGTTGGAAATGCCTCAGCCGTGTTTACACACCTGTGTTTCATGTCTGTCCAAATAAGCATTTCAGTAGAATTAGCAGAGAAAATGAGTTTAAAATCGGATTCCTCTTGCTCTCACGCACAATAGGGATTTGATTGTTGATAGGACTCCGTATGATGTGATTCAGTATCGTGTACCTGTGGGGGAATAATTGGTATCTTTAAGTGAGACTGGGACTGACTGGTACTGATGCCACGCATCCTTCCCTGTGAATACCGTGCACAGAGGCCACGCCTCCTTCACTGAGACTGGTGGGTACGGATGCCATGCTTCCTTCCTTGGGACTTGCAATCACAGAAGCCATGGCTGCGTCCACATATCCCTACTACCGTAATATACAGTAGGCAGAAAGCAGTATGCCAAAGAAGTATATTCGAATTCTCAGTATTCGTGTAATGAGTAGGCGAGAAATACCCAGCTGACCTACTGCTTCTGCTGAGTTTCTGCAGTATGGACCCACTGGACACTGTGGATACCACGCTATCCCATAAGGCAACGGGACTGGCTCGGAAGAGCTGTCAGAATCTGCGTCACATAGTACGTCCATAGTGCGTTCATGCTTACCGCTTCTACAGATCAGTACATACTGTATCAAGGACTGAGCAGTAGGTACTGAATTGAATGCAGTAGGTACTGTCACAGTATGCGATTTTGGATGCAGTCCATATCTCTTTCATTGAGACTGGCAGGTATAGAAGCCACACCCCCTTCACTTTGACAGACCACATTTATATTCTACCTACACACCCCAGTTTAAAACCGGCCATTTTTATTGAAGGTGCCATTTTGTGTTTTGGCCGAGTTGAGTGCTTGCCTCCTTGGCAGGAAGTACAGTTTGTCTGTTGGATTGTCTGAATCCTAAAACCTTTTTAAAGCCCTGCAGTGGCACTTTTTTTAGAAAATGTTACCTTTTAATCAAGCGAGAGGGGAAAATGTGCCTCAAGATACTAGGTAGGTAATTAAGACATCTGTTGGTTTGTTGCACGTAATTGTCAGTACAACAATTTGCAGGTAATTTAAAGAACCTTTGGTGTCTTGTCAAGGAAAACAAGTCCAAGTAGCATATGTTTTGCATGGTTTGGTGTGAAATAACTAGAAGCTGTTAGAATTTCCCCACAACACACCCTGTATGTACCGCAGTTCATCTTTTGCATCTTTTTGTTTTTCATCCATCCGTATGTCCATCTGTTTACCTGGTAAAGTACCTGGAGCCGGGTGTACATGTGAGGCGGTGGAAAAACCAGTGGGTGTGTCTGCATTCTGGAAAACAAAATTAAAGTTTTTCTGCTAGTAAGACATCTGTACTTTTAAGAAACCGTAAATATGTACGTTATTAAAATGCCATGGAAATGTAAGCATAATTACATAAGCCTGATCAGTTCGGTTTGTAATTTCAATTCAGGCTGTCGATATGGATTATAATTTGTGTGAAGCTGTTTTCCGTTTCGCCTTTTGATTTGGAAAATTTTTTTTTAAAATCCTGCATGGTGGTATTTTAAATGCAAACAAAAATGACGGTCTTCAGTGAAGATTATTTATCCTTTGGCATGTAATTTTATTTTTCAGAGCATTTGTCATCATCATGTTTTTAAGGTCTAATTCAGCCTGTTGCACCTTAGCAAGAAAAATAAATTACTGAATGATTGCTGAAAATTTTTGTTCTCGTTTGTCAAAAAAAAAAAAAAAAAAAAAAAGGCCACACACAGTGTAGCGTGTATTTTGATAAACATTGTTCTCAACAATACAGAAGTGAGTGTAAAGATTTGACAACAGATGGAATGAGCGGGTGAAGACACTGAGGGAGTCACAGTTTATTACGCTCAAGCTGCTGGTGTGCTCAAAACGTTGCAAACCCCCCCTCAACACACACACACACACACACACACGGATCTAAATATAGTGTTCACATGTTAATAAATATATCTGTAGAAGTTGGGGTAAGTGCTCACATACAGCATGCAATACATTTAAAATAGTCTCTTAGTTACCTGAGTTCTCATCTGGTGATTGTAGTGTTTAATGCAGAGGTTTGTACCCCCATGGTCTCTGTATACAAAAAATGTAAAAATACACCAGTATTTTGTATTATCTCCAGAAGTTAAAATAGAAATGTGGATGTATCCTGGAACAAGGAATAATAAGCAGAAAAATGCAGAAAAAAAGACTGCATAGGAAGCAGGGAGTTGTTTTTTTTTGTTGTTGTTGTTGTCCTCTTGGTCCAGAATAATCAATGACTGCGGTTTTGAATAACCGCTTATCTGGTGTGTTTTTTTTTTATTTTAAAAAGTGTTTTATTTTCTTACATCATCAATTTACCAACAATTACAGTTTTGTAATTTATTAATTGAACAAATCATATTTTTAGTTGTTTATAGATACATTTAATAATGTGGAATGTCCACGAGACAAGTTCTCTCTCTCCCTGTCTCAATCTCTCGGTCTGTCTCTCACTTTCTCTCTCTTCTATTGATCGCTCTCTGTCTCTCTTTCTCTCTCTGTTAAGACAAAAAAGCCAGAGAGCGCAAAGCCCTCTTTTCGGAAGACTCTCTCCTCTGGCCGTGCTGACACTGGATACTTCTACAATAAATGTTAAATAGATGTCTCCTCATGCAACTCATCACCAGATCAATGACTATACATTTAATAACAAACAGGCCTTTAACTGCAGCTATTATTAGTCTTAGATTATGTGGAATGTCTGCCACACATGTCCTTGTGAATGATTTGTTACTACAGAAACAACAATGTTTTAGAACAAGCACATTATTATAAACCTGAACTAGAACTGGCTGATCGTGGCTAGATTGACTGGATTATCCGAGCTGCTGTTTATAGAAAATAAATCGCCACCTTCAGTCGGGATTGAGAATTCAGCAGTGCTGTGCTATAAAAAAAAAAATGGAATAACACACTACTTAAAAAGTTATTTTGTGGTATTGTAGGAACTATTGTGAAACGTAAAGTATTATATGTTGGTATGGTTTGGTGGCATGCACTCAGCTTTATCGAATTACTTTGATTTATATTATTATCATGTTTGTCTTTTTTACAGGAAAATTTGATGGAAAGAAGATTTGTATCCACTGTAATGCAACTTTCCACAGCGGGGTCAGTCTGTCCAATCATCTTAGGGCTTATGCACGCAGGAAGAGGATCGCCATGCTGGAGGGAACGTGTACGTCCTCTATCCATCTTATTCACACACCATACTGTACATATGACCACATCAGGAGTGGGAATCTCTCCTGCTGAGATATGATGTTTGGAATCTGTACATAATAAGATTAATACATGGATTAGAATCACTCAGTCTTTATGCCCCTACTCTACACGCACTTTGCTAATTGTAATTGTGTGTCTTTTGCAGCCTATGATTGTAATCAGAAACTGCCTCGGTCGAGGTCTGGGCCAAAGAGGAAGGCGTTCCACGCTCTACACACCACCTCTGAAGTGATCTACACACTGACATGCAGGTACTCCACTCCAAACCATATATATATAAATAAAATAGAAGTCTGTCATTTAGATATGTATTCAGACACTCGGGAACCTTTGGCAGCACTTTCAGCTTCGAGTCTTCTTGGGTAAGTCTCTACAAGTTTAGCACAGCTGGATTTGGGCAGTTTCTCTCGTTCGTTCTGGCAGCTCCTCTCAAGCTCGATCAGATTCGATGGGAACTTCAGTGAACTGCCATCTTAAAGTCTCTCCACAGATGTTCTGTGGGGTTCAACAGATGTTATGTGGCCTGGGCTTTGGCTGGGCCATTCAAGGACATTCAGACACTTGTCCTGAAGCAACTCCAGCATTGTCTTGGCTGTATGCTTCAAGTCGTTGTCACCTTCATCCAAGTCACATGTGCACTCTGGAGCACATTTTCTTAAGGACCTCTCCCATCCTTGCTATTGAGAGGAACCCCCACAGCATGATGCTGCCACCACCATGCTTCACTGAAGGGATGACTTTAGCCATTTGGTGAGCAGTGTCTGGTTTTTGCCAGATGTAGCACTTGGAGTGCAGCCCATAGAGTTCTTATTTATTTATTTATTTATTTATTTATTTATTTATTTATTTATTTATTTATATCTGATCAGAACAGTGCCTACAAAATATACTTTACTCAGGAGTGGCTTCTGTCTAGCTGCTCTCCCAGAAAGGCCTGGTTGATGGAGTATTTCTGATATGATTATTCCTCTGGCAGGTTCTCCCATCTCTTCAGGGGACGGCCAGCTCTAGGAAGAGTCCTGGTGGTTCCAAACTTCTTCCATTTCACAAGCACAGAGCCCATCGTGCTCTTTGGAACATTCAAAGCTTTAGAAATTGTTTTATAGCCTTGCCCAGATGTATGTTTTGACACAATTTGAGCGTTCTTCGGACTTCATGGTTTGGTTTATGGTCTGACGTGCAATGTGAATTGTGGGACCTTATACACGCAGGTTTGTGTCTTTTTGTAAAGCATGTCCAATCAGTTGAATTTGTCACAGGTGGACTCCCGTCCAGTTATAGGGACATCTCAAGATAAGCAAACCAAACAGGATTCACCTTTAACCAAAGTTCTGAATACTTAGCTGAATGAGAGATTTCGTTTTTTTTTATTTCTATACATTTGCAAAAAAAAAAAAAAAAATCACGTGTTCACTTTGCCATTATGGATTATTTTGTGTGGATTAATTGCCCATTTTAATCCATTTAAATTATATCTATAACACAATACAGAATACATCTCAAACCCACTCTATCTGTTTTATTAAATTTAATTCACTTTTTCTGTCTCTCTTTCTGCCGCTTGCTCTTGTCCGTTCATCTCAGGTTCTGCGATCTGGTCTTCCAGGGTCCGCAGTGTGTGCAGGAGGACTGGCTGAAGCACCTGCAGAGACACCTCATGCACACTGCTGTCAGAGGCACAGGCACTGGGATGGTAGAGGTGCCAGTTGTGTGTGAGGAGCCATGTGCTCCGGACTGTGTCACTCAGGGGCTCTAAATCACGTTTACACTCAAGCTTTATTCACATTACCACTTTTGTGCATATGTAAACAGGAAGATAGGAAGAGACTTGCAGAAATTTATTCTATATCGAGACATCTCTGGACAAGCGTAGAAATTTTTATAAATATATATATAAAATACACAGTTGCAATCAAAATGATTCAACACCCATTGCAAATCAGGTTTATCTACAGTCTTTCAGCTGTTTGCAATGAACAGATCACACAAATGCTTCAAGTGGTGTCTCCAAATTCAACTGAAAACACAACTTGTGATTCCTGCAGTTTCAAAATTATTCAACCCCTTCATAATGAGTCTTTATTGATCACATATACTTATGCACAGTGAAATTCTTTTCTTCACATACCCCAGCATGTCAGGAAGCTGGGGTCAGAGCGCAGGATCAGCCATGATGCAGCGCCCCTGGAGCAGAGAGGGTTAAGGGCCTTGCTCAAGGGCCCAACAGTGGCAGCTTGGCTTAAACCCCCGACCTTCCGATCAGTAACCCAGAGCCTTAACTGCCAAGCCACCACTGCCCCTTCATGGCAAGCATCTTTAGTACTTGGCCCTTTTGCTGTTATGACCTGCTGCAAACGAGATGCAGAGCTTCTGGCAGCGTTCCTGAGGAATCTTGGCCCGTTCCTCATGAGCAATGTCCTCCAGTTCAGGAATATTCTTGGGTTTGCATGCTGCAACCGCCGCCTTCAAAACCCACCAGAGATTTTCTATGGGGTTCAAGTCAGGTGACTGTGATGGCCCTGTAGAATCTTCCAGGACTTCTTCTGCAGCCAAGCCTTGGTGGAATTTGAGGTATGCTTGGGATCATTGTCCTCTTGGAAGGTCCGATGACGCCAAAGCTTCAGCTTCCTCACAGACGGCCTGACTTTTTCTCCTAGGATCTCCTGATACTTCAATGAATCCATCTTGCCTTCCACATGCTGCAGGTTTCCAGTGCCAGAGGATGCAAAGCAGCCCCAGAGCATCACCGAGCCTCCACCATGCTTGACTGTGGACAGAGTGTTCTTTCTTCATTCTTCTTCCTCCAGACGTACCTCTAATCCATCATGCTGAAAAGTTCCAGTTTTGTTTCATCGCTCCACAGAACAGAATCCCAAAACTTCTGTGGCTTATTTATATGATTTTGAGCGACTTTTCTTGTGGGTCAGTAGTGGTGCACATCTTGGAATTCTGTCATGGAAACCTTCTGCGTTTAGTATGCGCCTTACTGTGCTCACTGAAACCTCGGTTCCTGTTGCCAAGTCTTGCTGCAGGTCTTTTGCAGTCACTCGAGGGTTTTTCACAACCTGCCTTCTCACAAATCTGGTAGCCGCTGTAGATATCTTCCTTTTTCAGCCCCGTCCAGGTATTTCATAAATTTTCTACCCCTAGCCAGTTCAGGTATTTCATGTGTTCCAGCTCAAGCACACCTGGTGCAACTAATGAAGCCCCTGATTACTTGCATCAGGTGTGCTCGAGACAACACCTGTTTTGCATATTTCTACTGTTCTGAGGGATTCTCTTCAGTGGGTTGAATAATTTTGAAACTGGAGAAATCATAAGTTGCATTTTCAGTTGAATTTGGGAAAACTTGAAGTGTTCCTTGTGTTGAACTATTTCAATTGCTTTTGTTTGATTTATTTATTGCAAACAGCTGAACCTAAAGCTGAACCCATTTACAATGGGGGCTGAATAATTTTGATTGTATGTGCGCATATATATATGTATATATATTACACACACACACACACATATCCAGTGCCCTCCACTAATATTGGCACCATTGGTAAATATGAGCAAAGAAGGCTGTGAAAGTTTGTCTGTATCAGGACAATCCTTAAGAAGTTCTAGTCGACTGGAAATGTTGGATCACAGCTGGAGAATTGCAGAAGTTAGTGGTGTCTTTGGATCAGAAAGTCTCCAAAGCTACAATCTGAAGTCAAGAGCACCACAAGTTGTTTGGAAGGGTTTCAAGAAAAAAGCCTGTACTCTCATCCTAAAACAAACATGATCGGGTTCTATGGTCAGATGAAACCAGAATAGAGCTTTTTGGTAATAAACACCAGAGGTGGTTTTGGAGCACACAGAGAGGCAGCCATATGGAAAAGTACCTCATGTCCACGGTTAAATATGGAGGTGGATCTTTAATGTTTTGGGGCTGTTTTTCTGCCAGAGGACCTGGACATTTTGTTAGGATACATGGCATCATGGACTCTATCAAATATCAACAGATATTAAATGAAAACCTGACTGCCTCTGCCAGAAAGCTTCAAATGGGCCGTGGTTGGATCTTCCAGCAGGACAATGATCCAAAACATACATCAAAATCAACACAGAAATGGTTTACTGACCACAAAATCAAGGTCCTGCCATGACCATCCCAGTCCCCTGACCTGAACCCCATAGAAAACCTGTGGGGTGAACTGAAGAGGAGAGTCCACCAGCGTGGACCTCGAAACTTTTAACTTGTACATTTACATACATTTATTCATTTAGCAAATGCTTTTGTCTAAAGCAACTTACAAATAAGAAAATACAAGCAAAGCGATATATCAAGCAGAGAACAATACGAGTAGTGCTACCATACAAGATCCATTAATTGAGTTCCAGAAGAAGCAAAGTGCGCAGAGTAGAGGTGTAAGTACCAGAGTAATTTGGGTTTTTAAAATTATTTTTTATTTTATGTAAAAAAATTTTTTGGGGGTTGGTTAAGTGTTGACGGAAGAGGTGGGTCTTTAGCTGTTTTTTGAAGATTCTGCGGTTTGGATTGAGGATGGAAGTTCATTCCACCACTGAGGGACAGATAGTGTGAAGGTTCTGGAAAGGGACCGTGAGCCATGCGGAGTCAGCAAATTTATAGAATCTGGAGAGATTCTGTATGGAGGAATGGTCTCAGATCCCTTGCCATGCATTCTCCAACCTCATCAGGCGTTATAGGAGAAGACTCAGAGCTGTTATCTTGACAACGGGACTTAGAACAAAGTATTGACTAAAAGGGTGCCAATAATTGTTGCACACCTATATTTAACAAAGGATATACCTATGTTTGCAATTGTTCGATATCAATGAGAGTATTTTTGTGATATCTTTTTCTTTTTAACAAAAGATCAAAAGGTTAAACAATAAAGAATTTTTCACAGCCTTCTTTACTTATTTTTACCAAAGGTGCCAATATTAGTGGGTGTGTGTGTGTGTATATGTGTGTGTATGTTATATATATATATATATATATATATATATATATATATATATATATATATATATATATATATATATATATATATATATATATATATATATATATATATATATATATCTCAAATGGATAACGAGAGAGAATTCCTATACTGCATACATGTCTTCTATCCAACCCCAATCCCCACGCCTCCACCTATAGGCATGACATTTGTCAGAAGTGTACAGTCTGGTATTGACCTGTTCCTACGTTCATATAGTCTTATACAGAGCTGAATATGTGCTTAGAGATAATGTGCTCAGATCTATTTTTAAACCACAATCATACATGGTGTTACATATATTGCTAAGACTTCTTCTGTAAGTGTAATTCTTGTGTAACTAGGGATGCGCTGAAATTTTGGCCACTGAAAAGTTTCATTTTTTTAAAAGATTAAATACAACGAAGTATTGAACAGTATCACTTCTAACTCTTAATTAGTGGTTAAAAAAAAAACCTGGCCCTTATTCATCAGATTTGTATAGAGTCAAATCTGATTGTAAAACGAGCGTACGCAAATTCCACCCTCAGTTTCCGTATTTATCAGTTGCTTTGGCAGATCTGTATTTTTAAAAAGTATATTTTTGATAAGGGTTTTTCTTAGTCAATGTACTTAAATGAAAGGTTTGACTTCAGGGTGAGATTAAGCTAAACAAACACAAAGACAGTTTTCCTAAACTTATTTTGTCAGATTTAACAAGGGTGCCAATAATTCTCTGACTGTATATGATATGTAAATAAGGGTGGGAGCTTGTTACCACACAGTAGCAGATGATTTGCTCTCAAATCAGTCGTTTTGATGTTATATGACAATTTCACGCAATAATTTGTTCACATATTATACCAAGTCCTCAAATCTGTGCTTGTTTTTACACAAATTTGATCAATAAGGGCCGTTGTGTTCTGCATCCCGTGCTCCCTTTTCTGTGTTGCTATTCAACCAACCCCCCCCCCCCATCATTTCCTGTTCTGAATCGCTGTGTTTACTGAAATTGCCACCAGCGTCACTGCTTTATCTGATTTGCATTACATGTGTACCTTTTCTCATACAAACATGCACATCACATTTTCCAGAACTGAACAGCTGTGCGCAATTATCAGCCATAATCACTTGCAGTGTAGGATTACCATTTAATGCTACTTGTTTGTTTATTAGTGATTATTAGTGATTAGTGTTGGGTTTTATTCAAAACACTCAACTAAAATGCAAAAAAAAACAAAAAAAAGCATTTTGTAAAATAGAATTTATGCAATGATTTCAAAAACCAAATGAGCCAAAAATTATATATATATATATATATATATATATATATATATATATATATATATATATATATATATATAACACACACATAATCCACCATTCCGTTTTCCCAATTTGTTTTTGATGCAGTGTGTCCTGAATTTTAACTTCTGCCAAGGATTTTAAATTCGGCGCATTTCCAGATGCATCATAAAGGGTCTTTTAGAGGCTTGCATTTACATTGATGTTTGCATTTTTGGACACACTAAATCAAAAGAACTGTAATCTAAACACATCGGATACCAGGACATGCGCTATATATGCTTATTAATAAGACAATACAAAAACGCTTGATATGAGCTCACCTGGATGTGTTAAAAGCACATAGTGATACTACACTGCACTACACTACTGTAACAGCTGCATACACTGCTTTTTGTAGGAATATTAATATCAGATCTGATGCCAGATTTAGTTAGGGCACTGTTTATGTGGAACACTCACCTCAACTGTGAGGCATCCAAATAGTCAACTCTTACTTTTAAGATTTATTGAAAAAGAATCTATTACCTTTCTGTGCTTAAACTATTTATGGACAATTTTATATGTGAATAAGTGACATACTGTATTTTCCAGATTATAAGATTTACTATTTGCCCTCTGCATCATATACATTGAAGCAAGATATGTTCTAAAAATTTTTTGCTTTAGCTTAATTATAATATGCCCATTTGTTAAGGTTTTTTTTTTTTTTTTTCCTTGTTTGTTTTTAAACAGTAGACATGCTACTCCAGTAGTTATGGTAGTTTCCCCATCCCATGTATTAACAGAGCAGCATTATTACTGAAATGTTCACTGCAGAACTATAGATAAGTTAAAAATAAAAAAAAGAAATGACTCATTCTACTGGCCTCATATGTCTGAAACGTGTACTATTGTATGCATAAAAACTAATGTTAACTTGGCATTAACAACATGGAATCCTATAACTCTTATTATTGAGTGGCAGTGACTGGAGAAACAAATGTTACATTGTAACATAAAAGTTTTGGTCTCCTTTAAAGCTGACAGAATTTAAGTAAAGTAGTATCTAGTAAAGGCCTTGGGATAGTGTACGTCACTGAACTCGCGCAACTGTGATGGAGAAAATTGCTAGTATAAAGAATACCGATTGTTTTTGTTTGTTTGTTTGTTTGTTTTTCAGAATGTAAGCAGGATTTTTATATTGCACTTACTGTCCAGAAAACATGGAAGGCTTCATCTAGATTAAGCTTTTATTTGCTTAATTTACATGTAGCAATATCAAGGACTATTAATACCATCAAACCATTCTAGATCGAGCCTAAGTGAGTTTGTCTGAGCAATAGCAGTTTGCCAAACGTAGGCTTTTCAAAATCGCTATAATTAATAAATCAGTTTATGACAAATTTGTAAATTTGTGCTCTTTTTTTTTTGGTAAGCTTCGTGGTGATGCCATTTTCTTATGCTATCACTGAAAAAGCCACATCAGTGTTACGTAATCAGTAATCATCTCCATCTTGCTGCCCGGCTCGCTACATGACCCCTCGGTTTATCGTGGCCAGGGCTTAGACAGGCGATCAAAGCTGTACAAACCAATTGTCGTCACGTTCCTCCAGAGGGAATTCGGAGTACGTTTAATGCCCCTGCTTTGGGAAGTAATTGTATCTCTCTGTGACTTCATTAGGTGCTCATGGCCGAATCAAAAGCGGCCTCTCGAGCGAGACCGGGCATCCCCGGGGGCCGAATGAATAAAAAACGAGGGATTATAATGAGATTGAGCTAACCGTGACCAGGATCGCATTTTTTCTCCCATTATTCTATTGGCAGCATTATGAATGGGCAGGATCGAGGGGGAGGCAAGGAACATAAAGAAATGTGTATCTAGTGTAAGATCCGCACCAGCCATCTGCCACCAGCGCACGCTTATCATTAGGCAGCAAATCAAAGAGGGCCGCTCTCAGGAGATTCCTCTATTAAAAGTGTGTAGACCCGTCATGCCTCCTCCATGTGGAAGTACAAGCATGGGCGAGAGAGCATGCTTAATGTGAGCGGAGAGGGATAACGAGTTGGCATTGCGAAACGACAGACGAGGCAGCTACGTGTACTCCTACTATCGTCGTATTTCGTTTGTTAAATCAAGACCTCCAGATGTGGCATGATGTTTTATATCAAGAACATAACCTTAGGTGGTAACTAAAAATGCTCCACAGCCTCCACGCATAAGCACATCCTGTTTATCATCAGAGAAGTAGTGACTGAGGTGGAGTGAGGAGGTTGTGAGTTTCTCAAGTTAGGTTTATCTCCTTGGTACAGTGTCTCAGGTGGCCAAGAAGACTAGTGATTGATTGATGGGCACTTTGTCTTTCTGTCGCCCCCCGTTTTCTTCACCTGAGGTGTGTCTTTCCTCACTTGTCATGTGGCTGGAGTGACCTAGAGATCACGAGGTCTTAGCTTTCGGACGGTCACTCTAAAAGCACCAGCTACCTCCGTGGACAGGAAAAGGACAGGCAAATAAAGACAGAGGCTGTGAAAAAAAAAATCAATAGGTTTCCATTATCTGGTGGGCAGTGTCACTGGCGTGTCAGTGATCCCGCTACACTCCCTGCGCGCTCGATCGCCACTGACAAGAGGAAAGCATGCTGACAGTGTGCAGGAACAAGTCAGAACACAGATTTGCACTTCAAGAGCGCAAAGGGCCATCATACGCCAAGGGGCCATGCTCAGGGGGCACGGAGGAGCATGGGGTGAGGAGGCAGTGGGCATTGGATCAGGGCTTTTTTTGGGGTGGGGGGTGGGGGGTCGAATGTGGTCTGGCTTTCACACCCTACCCCCCCTCCTCGGCTGTCTGACTGTCTTACTTCTCTCCACTAACGCTTTTATCCCTGCATCAATTATTTACCTTTGGATCCACCAAAGGAAACCCAGGTGCACTGATTGTGGTGGAGAGAAATTCATCACCTTCACAGTCGGCCACTCGCTCTTTTTTTTTCCCTTTTCCCTCTTTCGCCCTCTCCTTCTTCTTCTTTTTTTTTTTTTTTCTTTCTTTCCCCCAACTGCCCATCTCCTGCCCCCAACCCATACTGAAGAAACCCTGATGCATGTAAGGGTATTATAATGGTGTGTATGTGTGTATGAGGCTGTGTGAAATATGTGTGAGCGTAATGTTCTTGGTAATGGAGCCGGAAAGTAGCACTTTTTTATTAAATTAAATTACTCCAAAATCCTAAAACCTCTAATCGATTAGATCAGACCATTTATTGTCAATTTGTCATGTTATATTGGTACAAAATTGGTATACTTGGGGTGGGGTGGGGTGGGGAGGCAGTCTAAGGGTTTAGATAAACGTTATCTTTTTTTTAAACTACTTAACAACGTGCAGTGATGTTCAGAGATCTTGGCCAGTCTTTTGGTGGTACAAAGGGGTTAAATAAACAAAATAAAAAGCCAATCATAGTGTCCGTCATCCATCAGTGCTCATTCTGAAAACTTCGTCTACCAAGGAGTAAATATTTTCTTTACATTTGCATTACATACTCTTCATTCACTCTCTCTCTCTCTCTCTCTCTCTCTCTCACACTCACACACACACACACACACACACACACACACACACACACACACACACACACACACACACACACACACACACACAAATGGATATTTAAGGTGTTTACAAGAAAAAAAAATATATAAATAAATAAAATTCATATTACACACAAGTTATATATTAGTATATAATATACGAAGGAGTGACGTGCAGGTGTTCGGCCGCCATGAACGGAGCTGATGTGTGTATGGTGTGATGATGGAGTTAAATGCGGTTGTAGCGTCTCATTACAACCGTCTCAGTAAGGGCAGACGCTTTACACCGATCTGCTCCCGCTGACCACCTTCGCCATGTAAGAGAGACATCAGCTGCTCCACAAAAGTGCAAGAAATCAATACATTTTGACAAGGATCAAACCTGTTTCAGGTTTCACCATTTTGGTCCTCCATAAATATGCTTTTGCCCATGTCAGATGCAATTACATCTTTTGCTGAAGTCAGGATCAGCCCTGTGCTGTGTAATGCCCAGCTTTTACACATAATAGAGCAAGAACATGCTGAACTGTGTATTAAACTGTCGTATAACCTATGGAGATTCCACCATATTGTCCATATTATTTTTAATTTGAGGCTTAAAGGTCAGTGAAAAAATAGCTTTGAGCATTTATAGCAAAAGAATTTTTTCATTGGAGGTTTTTCTTTAAAAAAAAACAAAAACAACAACAAAAAAACCCCCAAAACAACAAAGGGGAGAAAAAAGGGCCAGAGGCATCATCTGATATGTGGCAAGGGCTTTTAATTAATTCATATAAAATGCCAATTGTTTTTCAATTAGCATGCCTCTTTCTCCTCCCCTTCCCCTTTCTCTATGGCTTTTCTAATGCTGTAATTCAGCCCTAAATGACTGCAGGGAATTGGAGTGAATATGTTGACAAGCCTTAACAATAGCAGGTCGTGTCGACCTGCACGCTTGGCTGAGTCGGGTCACTTCAGCAGCTGACAGCTCCTAATCACACACTGCCCTAAAGGCACAAAGGACTGGAATTACAGAATTACACACTGCTTTGCCAGCTTTAAATTGAGACATAATTAGGGCTGTAGATGGTGTAATTGTGTCTGCTGATTGGACAGATACAAGTGTTACTGAGTTAGTAATATGAAGCAAGATGGTAAAAAAAATGGATTTTTACTGTGTAGATTTGTACTTTAGTGTATTTAAAACAGTCGTTTAAAAAAAAAAAATAATGGTGTAGATCAGTGTGTGATTGGAGACCTCAGCATATTAAAGAGATTATCATTTTTATACTTTAAATAAATAAATAAATAATAATAATAATAATAATAATAATAATAATAATAATGAAATAAAAAGGCCCAGGTTTTCTATACCCACCTAAAAAATAATCATGGAGTATGGCAGAATCTCCATGTCAGGCCTCAGTTCATAAATGTCAACCACAATAACTAAAATAATAAAGCAGTCAGTGTCCTGTTCAGACGCACAGCCATGCTTTAGGGCGATGTTGCACCATTATCTCCCATGAATCCCTGTGTGAAAGAAGACGAGCTGTAGGTAGGTGAGCTCCTCGAGCAGCTGGCCCTCATCCCTTTGGGCGCTTCCTGACCTCCTTTTCTTCCCTCTGCTAAAGCTGAGCCTTGACAGGCCACAAAGTGATTCGAATTTGAGATGAAATGCAGAATATGAGCCAAACGTGACGAGTCAGACAGCGTGCGGAACGTGAACTGGGCTGTAACACGTCAAGCGTAAAACATCAACCATTCACATATGAAAAAGCAGATAAGCAAAAGCATCAGCTCAAGTGTCACCAGATCTCAGTATTGTGGACCCTTTTATGTCTGTGATAGTGGTGATAGCCTACAACATGCATCTCATCATCATCATCATCACCATCACCACCATCATCTATCATATTCTGTGAAAGTTAGAACGTTGATTCTGGTGGTGTTTTAGGCCTGATGCATGTGCTAATAACTGTTATTATAACTTCCCCATCAGCAGCTTTTTCATGTCAGTTTAAATCTGAACAAATGAATCTCATTAAAGTTGCCTCTGCGCTTTACTAATGTCTCATCTCATGGGTAAAACGTGTTAATGCCTCTCCTTACATATTCTACGCTATAAATAAATAACAGCAGCGTCAAAGCACCAGCAATTTGATCTCAGCTTTAATAAAATGCGGCGCCAATTTGCTCTTTCCCGCGCTTTTTGGGGGTGTTAATGAATCATTTTAAAAGCGGGAAGAACCAACTGTGGCAAGAAATAGGGCCTATCTAATCGTACCAAAATGATAAAATGTTACGTTTGGGTTTTGCACACATCTTTTCGCCAGCAAGTTAAAAAAAAAAAAAAAAGAAGAAGAAGAAGAAATCGTTCAGAAATTTGCGGCGCGCTTCCGGAAATGGCCGCTTGGGGGCGACGCACTTCACACAGTGACTCAGAAACCTTAAAACACAAAGTCCCACTTTCAAGACGCTTTGTTGAGGCAGCACTGTTGAGACCATTAGGCCTATATAAAAACAAACTTTTTTTTTTTTAAGTTGCGTTTTTTTAAATCAACGTGTAACTTATTTACAATCAAATAACTGTTATAATATTGGTTTAATTCAGCTTTTCTAAAAAATAATCATCATAATAATAAATGCTTACATAGGCTATAAATTTGACGTAGCATTATTTTACAATGTTCCCTCCTGGTGGTCAGAGGCCAAACCATGAAAATGTATTAGTGTGCTGTGAGAATGATGGGAGCACTACATTCATTTACACACACACACACACACACACAGAGATACATATACAGGAATACAGATACACAATGATACAGAACCGATGCCTAATCCAGGAATCTGTCATTTGGGTGTTAGGGTCTATTGTCATGAAGCAGCCTGAAATGGTTTTACCATTATCATTCTGCAAACAAACACTAGAATAAAATATCATTTTTTCCCTCCTCACACACTTTTGCATTAATTATTGTTTATATATATATATATATATATATATATATATATATATATATATATATTTGCGCTTAGGTTTGAAATTGTCTTTTTGTTTTTTAATACGTCGTGTTCCTGTATGCTCAACTGCTTGCAAAATTTGTAAGTCATTCTGATGATGTGAATCTGTCAAATGGCTATAATAATATTTATAAAGTGCATTAGATGACATCTGAAATCATCAGACGATGATTTCAGATGTCCTGATATCACTTGAAATATGTTAGAAGATTTTTAATCAAGGATTTCCTACTTGCAACGTGTTTGCGTTAAACAGTATTCTGTCAGTTTCCTGCACTGGATAACCGAACGCTTGCTCTGCTGCTGCAGTGTTATGGGGATTTTATTGTTGTTTGATTTGAAAACGGGAATCTGTAAGCAGATACACTGATATACAAAAAGCCTATGCCCCCCCCCAATATCATGGATTTTTCATGTCTAATCTGTAATATTTTGGAGTACATTTCTAAATTGGGTTGGATTTTACACTCTGCATAAGAGCATGCATGGAGAAAAGGCTGTGTTGACAAAAAGATGTGACATCACATCCCTTCGTGCTGAGAACTGAGGTGTTACATCTCTCTCCCTGTTGCAATTTGTCTATACTTTTACAGAGACAAAAAGGCTAAAAAAAAAAAAAAAACCCACAATGTGTGTGTAGAGACACGCAGGATTCTTCTTCTCAGCATCATTTGAATTGTATTTGTATAGGTGTCATATTGCCCAACCTTGAAATAATACATGTATAATTTTAGGCAGCAATTGTCTCTGACTGTAAACAAACAAAAATAATCCTTGCACATATATAAATGATAAACCAGCATGTCTGCTCTCTCAGACACACACACACACACACACACGCACACACACACGCACACATCCCAGAGTGTGTTTATTTCCTGCACAATTTACCTTCACTGTGCTGATTTTTTTCTTTGTTGATATATATAATTGCGACCCCAAACTGTATACCAGAGTTGAAACACACGTCAAGTGAATATATAGAGCAAATGACAAAACCACAGAGTGAGAGGGAATAAGTGACAGATGAAACGGCAGCCGACGTGCTGCTAAGGGGCAAAGGCAGTGGTGCAAAGTGGCACGTTGCCTTTGAGTTCGCATCTCCTGTCTGCTTGAGACGAAGAAAGAACAAGCTAACATGGCCTGTTTAGGAAACAAAACATGCAGATTAGATGGGGATTTTTGACAGCATCCCTTGCTTGGAGGATTACGATCCCATCATACACACGCAAGCTACATAAAGAGCAATATAAACCTGTCTACAAAACCTAGCTTGACAACATTTATCATTATCCTGCAGTGATAAATTTGCAATAATAGCCATGCAACCTTATTATTCACATTTGATGCTGAGGTAAACACCAAGAAAAGTGTATTTTTCATGGCATTTGTGCACTGAGCTGCAATTACATTAACTTATAGCAAAGGATGATAACATGCCCAAGTCACATTTCACAGCTAAGGCTGTTTGAACCGAAACAATACAGGATTAAAGTAATATGCTTAACCTATATCAGGCTGCATATATTT
The DNA here is from genome assembly GCF_023375685.1 of Ictalurus furcatus. NCBI lineage: Eukaryota > Metazoa > Chordata > Actinopteri > Siluriformes > Ictaluridae > Ictalurus > Ictalurus furcatus. The sequence continues at coordinate 27,873,609 of NC_071265.1, read as the reverse complement.
GTGGGCATTTTACACTCTTCTGCTGAGCCATGAGTGTTAGAGTGTCATTTGCCAATCAGTGCAAAATGTGTTAAACTGCTCTAATTTGACAGGAGAAAAGGAGGTGACACGTCACGTTCACTGGGTTTAAATAATCTTCTTTACTCTGCATCAAAGTCGTGTAGAGTAATGAAAACCGTTCAAACCGTTCTCGTACTAATGATGTTTGCCTGTTTTGAATTACGAATTATTCGTCGTCAAGTTTCATAGTGTATCAAGAATATGTACCTGATTTATAACTTTACTGCTGTAGCTAAAATGAGGTTTAATTCAGTGCTATATGGCTGGAGTAAGTGCAAGCATCAGCTGAGCAAAACATCCAAATGATCAAACAGGATCAAATAAAATCAGGACGTAAATTAGAACCTAGCAGAAACGCCTCACGGCTCCCACATCCCAGGTTCGATCCTGACCCTAACCCTTTCCCAGTGTTTCGTCTGGGTCCTCTGGTTTTCTCCCACCTCCCAAAAACTGTCCCAGGTGTGAATGAGTGTGTGAATATGTGTGTGCATGGTGACCTGCGATGGACTGGTGTCCCAATCGTCGTGTATTCTCACCTCACACGTACAGTTCCCGGGATAGGCTCTGGATCCACTGTGACCCTGACAAGGATAACGTCCTTACTGAAAGTTAGTGAGAAACCTAATGACTATTGCCAGTCAGACAAAAAGTTGACTCTGTCAATTAACATTTGTTATTCGTCTACAAATTGCCTATTATATGCACGAATAACATGATAATGTTTTCTTTCTCTTCTTTTTTGTGCTGATGTAAAACAGTGCAATGTAACACTACTTTGCATCATTCTCATTGTTTGAAGTAAAGTCTCAGGAGCTGACACTGGCTTTGTCCCATTTACCAGAGCACTCACTTACTGACTGTCATGTCCACTTTAATTCTTCCCCACCTTCCACATTATGTACCTGGTACTTCAGTCACTATGAGTTCTGTTTTCCTTATATGGTCTTACCTTCCTGTTCTTGTTAACACTTTTGTCTTCTTGAGATGGTTAGTTGCACCTGTTTCTCATTTCCACTGCCTTATTTAGGCTTTATGTGTGAAGCAGACATAGTGTTGTGAGCACAAAGATTGTGACAATTTGCAGCGCAGTTTTAGAACTACACTACACTGTAAACTTTCTTTGTACTCTTCAGTTTTCAGTGACATCATATATTAAGTCACACACACACACACACACACACACACACACACACACACACACACACACATATATATATTGACCTCACCCACCTCCCTTCAAAACAGCAGAAAGACAAGCATTACAGACAATTAACTCTGAACTTCTCATGAGTCTTCAAATGCAGACAGATGCTCTGCCTAATCATTAAGCACTTCACAATTAACACGAACCACACATCCTTTATGTAATATGCCAACGAATGTACTTGTGTATCAACACTGTATCAGAACCCTGTTTCTGACAGTAACTTAACTTGCTCAGGTCTCTTTAGACTCTAGTTGATCTACATTAGCATAAAGAAATGATTTCTAAATATACACTCCTGTAAGTGACTTTAGAGAAGCGCATCTGCCAAATGCAGCAAATGTGGCAGCAAATCTGCCTAATTGGCAACCAAAAAAAAGAGCAAAATAAACGTGTCCACATTATCTGAAGCAGATTTAGATACACACATACATATCATTTCCATACAGTAGGTGAATGAATGAATGACATGTTGGAATGGAATTGAATTGATGCATATTAAAAGGAATCCCAGTTTGGTCTGTAGAGATGTTTTTCGTCAGCTAGATTTGCATTCAACCTTATATTTCACCTTATATTTCTACTTTAGCAAAACCTTCAATCCATTATTTCCAGTTGACGCAGTTTAATGGAATATTCTATAGTCTTGAGAACACAGAAACCTTTAAGGATGGAAGTGTGTCTCTGTCTGATTTGAGGCCTGGCAGGATGATATTGAGAGTGACTGACTTTTAATTTAAAGGTTGCTGCTTGCTTGTTTTAATCACCAGATCAACAGCTCCAATCTACAGGCGCACAGATTGAACAAATGATTAGCATGCTGTGAAAAGTGCAATCCGTTTTCTTATTTAGCATTTAGATAACCATCTGCACTGAGGAGCCACCTTCAAAGTCGAGCCCAGTTTAGGCCAGAGGGGGATTAATTCTCTTCTCCTGCATGCTTGGTCGAATCTCTCATTACCAAACTTTGTCTGTAGCTATTGATGTTAGATTTCATTGAAGATTAGAGCATTTAGCAAATCTTGCTTTTTCCGTGTGCATCGGGGGGTTTTCAAAGCGGCTGGTGCAGGCGCCTGCTGGTCAGCGCCCTCACTTTTTATCCCGTGTCTGCTTCATTTAAACTTAATCAACTCCACCAATGAAGTGGAAGAGAGAAACGACAGCGTGCTATAATTCTATTGTTTTGTTGGATCATTCTTTGCTGCTCTCTCTCTCTCTCTCTCTCTCTCTCTCTCTCTCTCTCTGTGTTTTTCTCTCAACACGTTGGCACTGAACCTGAAATTACACCGAGCTGAAATATTTCAATCAATATGATAATGACTATTGGTTTCCTCTTGTTGTTCTGGCAAGTGATACACTCCTAACTTGTGTATGTGAAACTCATACCACACACACACACACACACACACACACACACACACAACCCAATGTTGAAAGTGTTCTAAGGAATTATGGATCACCATTTGGGAAAAGGGATTAAGAAGAAATGTAT
>NC_071265.1:27848353-27865853 GCF_023375685.1 Ictalurus furcatus | reverse complement strand
AATGCTCAGTTCATATTTTGTAATGTTAATTAGCCAGCTAATGCTATATGCTATTTCCCTAAATTCATAGCTAACTCACCAATTTAACTAGCTAACTAAATTTAGAGTCCACAAAACCCAATAACTAGGAACAAATATAAAACGAGAACGAGTATTTTCAAACAACTTGTCTCTGAAGTGTCCCTGAAAAAACATGCTGGTTTGTATTGGTCTGGTTTATGATGGTTAGTACTGGTCTGGTTCTGGTTTAACTGGTAAAGCATCAGAGCCATGCTTGTACAGAGCATGTAAACTTGCTGATGCAACTGTGGGTTTCTTGCTTCGAGTAACAAGATGCTTTTTCTTTAGTTTTTCTGTATACTGTCTTTGTCTGTCTAACTCCAACTCCATGCTAACTCCATATGGCTGTTCTATAGAAAAAACTAAAACTATGCCACCATTTGTCATGGCAATTTTGGTTCATTCGAAACCCCTGAGGCCTATAACAGTCTTAGCTGAACATGAAATAATAAGACAATTCATGACATCATTATTATGATGGTCTCTGTATACAAGTTGTATTATTTGAGTATAGGAGGGACAATGACAAAACACAATTTGTATGTGTGTGTGTGTGTGTGTGTGAGAGAGAGAGAGAGAGAGAGAGAGAGAGAGAGAGAGGCATATGCACATAATAGAAAGGAGAATTTGGATCTTTTTTTGGGTTCTGAGGCCTGCTCTTTTCATCTCTCTCAGTCAGACTGCAAACAGCTGTCATGTTTGACTGACAGACCTACATACACCAGACATGGCCAGACTCTCTGGTGTGAAAGCCATGTTCTCTCTTTCAGCTCAGATAGAAGACTCACCAGTGTGTCAAACGCATAGTTTCAATCTCTCCATTCGAAATGATACCAAACTGACATGGTGGAAAAAAAAAAAAGACAAACTCCTCATGTCTTTTGCGCTAGCTTTAATCATGTAGGATGTCTACTGCTTCTTGCAACTTCCTCCAAACTGTGACCAGTCAAAGCTACACGACTGATACAAATGAAAGTAAAGTAGTACACTAATTTTAGGATCAGGAGCTGAATAAAAGCAGTGGTAGTTGTTTATAATGATCATCAAACTACACTACAATGAGCGGAAAGACACCTCGATGCCATCACACACAATTCCAACTGCATTTTTTTTTTTCATGCAATGTTGCTCAGCTTCAATTTCAATTGAGATGATAGTTGGTGATGTAAGGCCCTGAAAACACCTTGGAGGACAGAACAAGTCAAGCCATGTCAACTAATATTTTATTGCAATCCCTTTCATATACATGTATACAGTATGATGAAATCACTGTAAGAAATCATTGTATCTACAGTATGTACTGCAGAACGGAGGAAGCGAAATGTGAGCAAGTGTGAGACATTGATTGAACCAGTGTGAGACATTTAACTTTAAGTAAAGTGACAAATACAGAACTATTAAAGGCTCTCTCTTTGAAGGTACCTGTCTCAGTAGGCAACATTTTAACTGAAAAGGACATTTTTGCAGGTATTGTGTTTAGGACACGCTTTGGTGTCATCATATATCATCACTGTGTAGCACTGTATACAAGACAGTTGATTATTCTCTATCACTTGCTAGGTAGGCTTACCTGTGCATTGATTCTGAGAATTTTTTCCTGGTTTTAGACCAATCAACTAGACTACTGTTTCCTGAATTTAAAAAAAAAAAAAAGCAAAAAATGCTAACTAACAAACCTGTAATTTTTTTTTTTTACCAAGTCAGTTTTAACCACAGAGCAAATATATACTACAGTGGTTAATGTTTTACTAGTGTTTGCATTCAAGTGCTTACTGGAGGATATCAGTGCATCTCTATTAAGCATTTGGACATCACTCAACTGGGTGAGACCACGAGTGACACAACACATGCATCAATGGCAGGTAATGGCCACACCAATCTACTCATGATCCACAATATTAGCTAGAATGCACACAATAAATCTCAGGCTCAGATGAGCTGAGGCCAGCCCAAGTCTCTGTTTTAAGGCTCTCAATAAAATCTTTTCACTTTGAGATAGTAATGTCTTTTGCAACTGGCATTGGGTGAAACAGCTGTGCTGTGGATTGCATAGCAACATCCAATCCTACTCCGGCTGCTGCCATCTTTAGAGTGGCTGCCACAGCTAGTTGAAAGGCTGTCAGAGGCACCTGGGAGCTAGTAGGGCTCTTCAGACACTGCAGAGGCCAGAGTTGAACCTGGCAGTCCAACTGCTTCCGTAAGTCATTTTCACCCTGGAAGAAGGAGCTAAAAATGCAAGCATGAAGCTATAGTGAAAACCATGGTATGTAACTGCTAAAATACAGGCTAGTAATGATAACGAGGGAAAGCCAACATGATGCTAGCAGATGCCATAGAGGTGTTGCATTCTAAGAAAAATGCTTGTAAAATATGAAAATACACTCAATAAGGTCAAAGAGGATGGGAAGGACTATTTGCTACTATTGTGCACTTTTCTGCATAACAGTTTACAAGTGCTACTGTTGTCCATAATCTTCACTTCTACAGTAAATATTTTTTATTGAACTTACTTGTCATATTTATTGCTATTATCATTTCTGGTCAGAGGCTAACTCCAGCTTTGGAGGACAGAATAGTGGTTGCTCTATCCGCAGTCCCAGGCTACAAAGCATATCGCTCCGTATCGTGTACTGTACATGTTGTCTGAGGTGTACGAGACAAGAAGAAAAGGAAAGATGGCTGTATGACAGTGGTATTTATAGCAAATACTGCTTCATACATCATTACCTGACTTTGTTGGAAGGTCTTGACATGTGTGCACCTGCACAAGTTATCGAGGTGATTCTCACCACCCCTGGTGGTCAAGAGGTGCGAACTAGAACAATAGTTTAACCCTCCATGTGTGTCAAGACTTTAATGGAACTCAAATTTGTCCTAAAATAGAAACCTCAGAGGCAACTGCCTTATGACTGGGACAATCTTTATCCCAGCAGTGCACAAATGCTGCCCAATGATAACGTCTACCAGGGTAACTGCTTTCCAATTTTAACCTCGTGCATTTGTCAACACTCAGGACCTGCATTTAGACACCTCACACCACTGCTGCTTTTGAGAACCACATCAAATCACGTTTTCCCTGAAAGTGGGTTTTGGTGTGGGAGCTTGGCACGCTGTAGAGTCATAGACAAGAAGGAGGATATGGGAAATATCAAAGCCGAAATGCACAGCTTTGAGCTTTTAGCCACTCTATGAAACAAAAAGCCTGCCTTTTCTCTGCACCTTGCTGTGTTTGCTCATCTGGTAGGACTGTAGCTCTGCCCAGATTCAGTAGAACCGGGTGCTTTCATTTAAGTAAAGAGAATATATGCATCAAATAGAGAAAAAAACCCCCATGCAATTATGTCCTTGATCGGGTTAAGCTTCCTTTTGCCAGCACTGTCCGAAAAGCCGCCTCCAAATGGGCTGCTCCCCAAATTTTACCTCCTCCCTACACCCTTCTACTTATCTGGCTACCATTGACCCCATCTCTCATTCCTCAGATCGCCGTCCAGGCCTCTCCTCTTTTCCCTCGCTCCCTCGCTCCCCGTCCCACATAATGGAGCTCTCTGCCTCTGTGAGGCTGCCAAGGATGTGCCGCTCAGCCCAGTAATGACCTGAGGGGACGCCGCGTGACAGGCCGCCTGTAATAACGCCTCCAGCCACGGACAAAGCAGCCCCCAGGGTTCGATTTTTAAATACTTTATGCTTTGGAGTGAGACTAAGAAGCATTTATTGTTTTTTAGGTCAATGCGTATGGATGGGTGCTAGAGGACAGAATGAGAGAGAGAGAGCGCGAGAGATAGAGAGAGATAGAGAGAGACAGAGGCAGAGATCAGCAGAGGAGAAACATCCTACTTATGCAAGGTGAATATTCTTGTAAAAGGGATGAACAAAATCGTGCAGCAGTGAGAGTACAGGACAGGTTTACTGTCACTTTGTGCTTTAAATGCATTTCGTCATACAGACAGAGTTTAGAGTAGGGAATGTTGTTGCAGAGGCACAAGGTTACGTCCTTGAGCACAGCATTTCCCAAGCCTTTTATTCTAAGAAGACGCAAAAGTGTGTAGAAAGTGTGTCAGCCCACAGAGCTATGCTTATTCAGTCAGCATTTTCAGTCTGAATCCCCTTCGACGTAATCAATTCAGCTCCTTACGGCCCCTTGTTATTCTGTTGATTCCTTAGCAAAGGATGTCCCCTTGACTCAGGCTATCTCTGATTTTAAAGCAATACAATTGTAATTTAAAAATCCTTTAGTATGCTCTAATTAATACACCAATATTATAATTTCAGTTATTAGCATTATAAGCAGTATTGAAGGAAATAGAGCCCCAAAAGCCCTTTCTGGCAGGTGTGTGTGTGTGTGTGTGTGTGTGTGTGTGTATACACAAGTGCAAGAAAGAGTAAACATTACATATTTTGCATTAGATAACAAACACCCGTCATTTTTAATGCTCAAAATGAACCTTTTCACAATTAAAAAAAAAAAAAAGGAAAAAGTTTGATATAAATTAAATCAAGCAAACACATTTTGGGGTTTTAAAACCTTTTCACGTTTTGCTGCAGTTTAGTAAAAAACTATTAAAGTGTGTTATTATGAAATACACATAGGAATTAAATGTGATGATTAGGCCTGCTTAATTCAGACTACCAAGATGATGTCTTCAAAATTACAGGCAACTTGCACGCACATAGAATATGCACAGTGATGTAGTGTTACTTTGCTTGGGTCAAGACACTCAAGCTGTTTGTGCTAAAACGCTGGAGCAGCAGCAGCTGCTGCGAGTCAGCAAAGCGTTCAGCCTGCTTTTAGTTGCTGTATCATTCTGTTTCTGTTGTTGTGAGCAGACTGCTGAAAATTGTTCAAATTTGAATACTTGGTTGAACATTAAATAGATTACATAAATCCTAAACTGGCTTAGGTGTGTATACTATTTGGTTAAAAAAATACTAGGTCACCTGAATAAGGTATTGAGGTGTGTGTGTGTGTGTGTGTGTGTGTGTGTGTGTGTGTGTGTCCGTAGACCTATAGTTATACTGTAAACTGATGGAGCCCAGCTGCTGAGGCTGCTGTTGAGTGAGGGCTCTGGGGGGATTGGTACGAAGCCGAATGAGAGCAGAAACATTCTTCACCTTATTGATTTTGTCGATTGTTCTAAATGAGGAGCACTTTAGGCCAAGAGCTCAGCACCGGGGCTCCGCTGGGCTCAAACAGGACCATGCCACTGTGCTACAGGGAATTCTAACACACACACACACACACACACACACACACACACACAGAGGCACATATTCTCTGATATAGTGTATCATATACATGCTTTTGTCATTTACCTTTATGTCAGTAATCAATGATGTAATCATTACTATTGTACACTTTAATAACAATGTCTTTCCATCTTAGTCCCTTACGTTTGCCCAATATAGATTTTCTGTTGTATATTTAGTTTACCATTTTACTCTGTCCTTTTCTTAGACACAGATCTAAAACTGTAAATTGATAAAAATGAAATGCAATTATATAAAATTAAAGTTAGAATGTGCATATTAACACAATAAAGAAGCCCCCCCCCCCACCCCAATTTTGGTATAATTCAGTAAGTTACACAGTGTTCATTACCATCAGGTATGATGTCCAGTGAGAAATGAGCAAATATACTAAATACAATAAGGATGAGGGAATGAGGAACTGTAAATACTTCTCTAGCTAAATGCAAAAAGGCACAAAAACATATTAATATAATAATATTTATTACAGATTATACATTTATGACATCATACAATTCCATAACACACTCGTAACGGTATGAAAATTACACCGAGGCTTGCTCTTCTACTGTACGTTTGTGCTTATAGCACTCCTCTGGGACCTGAGCTTTGGGGTTGACTGCATATAATAACAAATTGTTCAGTGCCACTGAAATCTTATTCTATCAGCAGTAATGAGCTCAGTTAGACTAAATTCAAGCTAACAACACTACACTTCTGTTGCACTGTTCCCATTTTTAAAACCTAAATGATAAACATCTTTCTTCAGATTCATCAGAGAGGTTTTTATTTTATTTATTTTTTGATGAGGCCTCTGTAATTATATATATGCACGGCTCATCCATGACAAAATTCTGTCATTCAGACAGCTATGAATTAATGTATGACACATGAGTGTCCAGCAACTTTCATCCAGATATTTGTGTCCCCTGGCTGTACCCAGACAGGATGTAAAACTTGTACACTGCTGTAGGTTACCTGTTATTATTTTTTTTTTTTAAATAATTTTTAAATTCCTGTTGTATTTTATAATACTATTTAGTAGGCTAATATTCGATTTGGTCCATAACCTGATCTGGACAAAGCAAATTTACCTTGCTATATGACATGAATGCAAAGGTTGTCTAAGTAATAATAATGCATGGGGGGCTGGATGACTGATGTCTGGTTTTTTTTTTGTTTTTTTTGTAGGTGATCTAAACTGCTTCAATGCTTTAGCATTAGAAAAGACCACCACATTCTAAGTCAACACATATTCTTTAACTTTAGAGAACACATATGTAGTTGTTTGCTTGCTAGCTAAGTTGCAAGACATCTACGCCTCTCCACCGGTCCAGTTTTGGTTTATTGTGCGAGGCAAACAAGTTCAACATACTGCATATTAACATTAATGATTACATTTAGCCAATCAAGTGATTAGTTAACTAGGAGAAAGACTACAAAATTCACTTTAACCATATCCATGTAAACATCATAGAAACACCCACAAGCAGCCAGCAGACAGCATGCAGACTCATGGCATGAGCAAAGATTCTGAAAAGTTTTGCACAAGAAGCTTTGGTTCTGTTCAAAACAAGCAATTGCAAAAAAAACAAAAAAACCAAACAAAACAAAAAACCCAAAGGAAGGGAGTGAGGACAGTTTGCAGATGGATTACTGCTGTGCCTCCACTTCGGTCAGTGTTTACAGTAAGAAAAAGTGTTGACTTGGACTACAGTCCCTCCAGGATTTTTGCGATCGCAGAAATGAATGCAAAATCAAGCAAACTTGCAATTTTTCAAAATTGATTTAGGCTAAGAGTAAGATGCGTCATGTGACGTCATCACAATGCGCATTCAGTCAAAGGCCTCTTCGATTCACGTGCGTCGAACCTGAGTACAGCTAGAAGATCTCATATACCAACAAACATCACTGCGAAAGACCAGGCAGAACAATTTCAAGCAACTGAGATTTCAACAATTCGAGTAGTTTTCCACAAAAAAAAGCACAAAAAATGCCGCAAGATGCATCACAAATTTTTGAAAAACACCACAGTGAAATTAAGGATTTTTGGCTGTAACGATAAAAAAGAAACTCACGATGAATTAAAGAATGATTGAACATTTTAGGGAGGGGGTGGAGGGGGGCTCCACCTTCTAAATTGCTGTAAAGGCAGCAATATCATTGCTATAAAATAGTAATAAGTAGTAATAAAACAGTGGATCTGGAGACTGTCCCAGGAACACTGGGCTTTAGGCAGATACACATGCTGAATGGGACAGCAGTCCATCGCAGGGCACCATGCATGCACGTATTAGCCATATGTAACGTGTATAATGACGTAATCAGGTTTTCTGCATTCCTTTCCATTCCATTCCTGTCGATGTTTTGAATATTCAGTGACATCTCATTTGTCCATAACGTGTGTGTCAGTGGTCTGGGTGAACCGGTACACTGTTATTAAAGTGGAATCAAACACAGCCCTTGAGTGGAAAATAAACGTCCAGATTTAATAAACCTCTCAGCTAGATCGTGTACATGCAAATTATTCAAGTTGGTACCTATCTCTCCTGCCCAGACGAAATGTAGAAACACACACACACACACACTCACACTCGCACAAAATTAGTGTAAATCAGCAGAGTAATGGCAGCATAATGAGCGCTTGGTGCTCTCAGGCAAATTGAATGATAACAAAGCGTCACATGGCCCATCTTACTGAAGAACAAGAAAGAGGAGGAGGGGGGAGTAAGGAGTGAGGCCCAGTGAACTCAGCTTGCCTCATTAAAAGCTTGTCGACGCCTTGTAAATTTCCACGGAGAATGGGGTGGAAAAATAATCGGACAAACTCCCCAAGAGCGCCAGTCCCATCTGGGCCGTCTAGACCAGTCGGCTGGCTGGAGGAAGAGCAGGCATTAGAGGAGAACAGACGGGGAGAAGGAGGCAGACACAGAGAAGGAGACGGAGATGAGAGGAAAACACGCAGCCATCCAGCATGTGCAGCGTGCCTTCAATAATAGACATATAAATGGCTTCGTTTTGGGTGTTGTTTTGGGTGATGTCGATTTAGCTGCTAATTGGTGACAGAAACTGTCAAACGGGTGGCAGCGAGTGATCGCTGCTGCTTCTGTCAGGTTAAGGTGAGACGATAGAGGGAGAGAAATGACGAGAGGATGCTTTTCATCTGATAAAGGAAGAGGGGAGATGCAGGCGGCTTCATCGTTGCCCCTTTACTCAGTCATATAAAAATATAAAGCAAACAGAGTCAAAGAAACAATAAACTTGATTTTATAGAGACCCCCTTCTCTTCCAATCACTCTGTCTCTCTCTCTCTCTCTCTCACGCACACACACACACACACACACACACACACACACACACACACACACACACATCGTTTCTCTTCTTTGCCGTCTCTCACACTGAACATTGTGTTTGTTTTGTAGAATGTGTGTTTGCTTGCTGGCAGGAGGCAACTGAGCATGCAAATCCAAGAGAGAGAAAGTCACAGAGAGGATCACCCGTTGATCTCTCAGGGCTCATGTCCTGGCCTGGTCTGTGTTGAAATGAGCAGTAATTAGGCTTTGATACTCTGGCAAATGAACAGTAATTAGAGTGTGTGTGTGTGACTCTTTTGGCAAGGCCAGTATTGTCCAATATTCACACTACTATTCAGCATTAGATCAGATCTTAATGTTGTGCCATGCACAAGCACATGCTGGAACTCACAGATGGCGCAGGGTTGGCTGCCGGTGGCACTGGCTAGAGAGAAAGTGTGTGAGTGTGTGTGTGTGTGTGTGTGCGTGTGTGTGTGTGCGTGTGTGTGTGTGTGTATGTGTGAGTGTGTGGGTGGGTGGGTGGGTGTGGGTTCGAGGGGGACTGTGATACCATGCATATGTGTTTTTGAATATTTCTAAGCATTTGTGCATTTTAGCCAGGGTTTTTGTGAAACTGTACTGTATTTGAGACACGTGTGTGTGTGTGTGTGTGTGTGTGTGTGTGTGTGTGTGTGTGAGAGAGAGAGAGAGAGAGAGAGAGAGGGGCTGGTTGCTGTGTAGCAGGATGTAAAGGCAGGTCACTGGCGTCTAGTCATATCTCAGAGGGGATTTCCTGGTTATTAGAGCCTTGCTAGATCATGGGCCAATTATACAGAAAACTGTCAGTCAAGGCGGCGTGATTAGAGCGAAAGGACAAAACCAGGTGAGAAGTGTGAGGCTTTCCGGGGGCAGCTTTGATTTGCTAATGAGGGGAAGAGGGGAGACGACCGGGGCCAGGGTCCTCAGCTGCAGTGCTACTTACCACGCTTCATTTTCACTCTGACCTTCTTCTAGCGGGATTCAGATTTGAGCTCAGAGAAATGGCAAAGAAACGTGTGAGGCGCGAGCATACAGGCTCCCAGCAGGCCCTCTGTGGCTTTATGTATGTGGTTTGTGGTGGAGGTCAGAGTCCGTAACCGACACATACTCTGAACCACAGCGAGGGCCAACAGTAATCAACGCACAGCCCCTCTCCATTATAGCAGAGGCCAAAAGGCTCCTTAATTACCCTTAATAGCTTTAAACACACTTATTGAAGTCCCAGTGCACATTTCAAAGCAAGTTCCCTTGCGAGGTAGGAAGCGGGAGGAGGGGAAAGCGAGTTTAAAGGACAAGAGGAAGGAGGGCCAGTCATCCAGCTCTTTCCTCCCAGAGCTCCTCTGCACCTCATTTTGAGAAAACAGAGGAAGGAAGATGGAGGAGGTAGAAGAAAGGTGACAGAGGCTCCTAATTTAGCAGGTTCTGGTTGTGGGGAATGACACAGAGGGGCATGACGCGACTTTTTGTCAGCATCCTCCTGGTGAAAGAGGCGAAAAAAAGAAAGAAGAGAGAAAAGGAAAGGAAAGGAATACAGGAGGTAAGGAAAGGAGGGGAAACGAGAAGAAAGGAAAGAACGGGAAAGGAGAGGAGAGCAAAAGAGAGTAGAGAATAGGAAAGCATAGGACAGGAGAGGAGAGAAGGATAGAGCCTGTAATGAAGCAGGCCGGGGGGAGGAAAGGCTGAGTGTTGAGATGACAGCTCTGGCAGCTGATGCATGAGGTCCATGCTAATGCTTCAGCCTGGCCGTGATGGATCCCGAAATCTTGACCACACATCCCATTAGCCTCTGTCCATGACAGTCTCAATAAAGATATTATCGCAATCCGCTGGAACTGGCAGAGACCCCAGGGGTCGACACCAGAGGAGCCGTGTGCAAATCTCGCGGCTGGATTCCTCTCCCCCAAAAAAGTTATTGATGACTTAACCTCTCACGGTGCAGGTTAGTAGTGATGGATACATCAGGAGTGCGGAACGACACAAGATAATAAGGCAAGCTGTGCATCACTGTCGAGTAAAAATAGAACGCAAGTTACATGCTGTATATACTGTATGCTTTGGCTTGAGATGCATTTTGTTTCTCAGCACTGTCTGAAGGCATGCGTGTGCTGGGCAGCGTTTTCCTGTGTGCGTTAGATTCAACGAACGCCAGCTCAGAGTTTGTTTTAGTTCAGAAATCAAACCTCAGCCTAATCCTTACTGCCAAAAGCGGTCCAGGTGTGTATCTTACGCTGTATCTTTTATCTTGTACTGTGCATCAGGGTAATATTTTTGACAAGTAATAGAGAGGATATAAATGACCCAGGCTTCGGACAAATAGGGAACTGGGCGGTGTGGTGAGTGGCGTTGGGAGCAGCACAAGATTCCCGGCGCTGAGACAAATCGAGCAGGGAGAGTCATGGAGGAAATGGCGTGAGAGGTTACTGTGACAGACACAGAGCACAATTATCACACCATGATGAAAGAGCGGTGGCCGGCTGGTGCAGTGGCCCGTTAATTACGCTTCTTTTTCCGCCGGCCTCTAATGTGAGGAAAAACACGCAATGACAAGTGTGTAAAAGAGCAAGCAGTAAATTACTGTCAGAAAAAATAAACGGAGGAGCGCGTGGCCCGTGCGATGATTTACGGGGGCAATTAGTCACCGCCCCACGGAGATGCTGAGGACAGCAGCCGAGCGAGGGTGTCAGAGGGAGTGGGGGGGAAGGAGAGAAGAGGAAGGAGGGAGAGGGAAGAGAGGGAGAAGGAAATGAGTGTATAAGACAAAGTACATATAGCAGAAAGCACAGGAAGCAAAGGAGAAAGAAAGTGGACACTTGCATGTCCTGAGTTAGCCTCATTAAATTAGATCAACCAATCACAAAATTGATATTTCATATCATCATCAGAGTTTTTCTAACTTACCTGTTGAGCTTGATAGTGAACTTGGCTAATAACAGTTTGCTAACAAGCTATCAAACTCCAGGTAAACTATTTAATTGTGCTAGCAAACTTAGCCACTAGTTATATTTACACAAATGGAGTCCTAGCAAACATAGCTACTGGTTGCTACTGGCATTTATAAATTGCATAATAAAATAGTTTACATAATGTTAACTAGTTTGATTTTACACTTAATTGCTGGCTTTAATTCCTAAAAAAAAAAAATATATTAATCTATTCTATAAACTATAAATCTGTGCCATTAAAACCAGCAACTTGCTAGCAAGCTGTTTAACTCTAGGTAAACTGTTTTATTGTGCCAGCAAACCTGGCTGATTGTATTATTTACACAAATAGAGTCCTAGCAAATCTGGCTAATGGTTTAATTACATAATAAAGTAGCTTAGATAGTGTTAACTATCTTTTGATGGAATTTTTCTACTTCCTAGCAAACTTAGCTAGTGATTTTACTTACATAATGACATAGTGCCTAACATCAGATAGGTCAGATACTTACTGCTGTTATTGAGGTAATGTTATTGTTGACTAAACTAACAGGCACACATTACGCTCCAGTGCTACAAATAAGATTTTGGCAAATGTTCCGGAACATTGTGTTAAACTAGAGAAGTTTCTTAAAACTAGAGAGAGAGAGAGAGAGAGAGATGCGTAATAAGCATTACATTGAGCCAAATAAATGGTACAAAAAGTCAAGTGGTGATGTCATAAGATCAAGTGTAGAGATGTGTCTGATCAAATTTAGATTTGTCTGATTCAAATTTAAATCTGTGAAGCCCCAGCTCATTCTTCAGTGAGCCAACTTAAATGAATGTTATTCAGTTACAAGACTGTGGATTGAAAGTCTGGACCCAGCGAAGATATATGTGGTTAAGTGGTTAAGCTTGAACCTTATTTAACCAGGAACTCCTGTCCCTGTATAATATTTAGGACACGTCAGGCTATCAGGTAGCAAGTTTCTCTGTTCTTGCTGGACCTGTTTTTGCCTGCAGTATCTGATCGTACATCTGCACATGTCCTGACCTAATGTTCTGCAATTGAATCTGCTTACTGTCCCAAACTGGCTTGAGCTGGATGACAATAACACACTTAAAATAATGCCTAAGTGAATTTTAACAGCAGAACAAAGTGAAACAAATGCGACGGCACATTTTTTAAATAGCCCTGCACAGTCTGAGCGGACCAGCACCTGCGTCAGTAAGTAAATTAGGACAATAAGGAATTCTCCAGCTGCAAGTGTTCTGCAACTCTCACAGAGCAAAACTGAAGCGCGCTCCCTACGGAGGGCACTAGAGGAGCTTTTAATCTGCCATGTTTACCATAACACACGAGTGTCCTTTAATCACTAAATGTTTGAAATGAGCAGCAGTCCCATGCGTACACACATTAATGGGCCTTAATCTCTTCCTAAAGTGACAAGGTAGCATCTCTGCAGTTTAGAGTTGCCTCCTTCATCCTCTTCTTTTGTCTCTGCCACTTGATTTCTTCTTCAGTGTCGCTGAGTGATGTTCACTAATGGTGAATGCATGTTTTTTCTGTTGTTGTTGTTCTCAAACATGTGTAGATCATTTTTCTCAGATGCTTAATGTGATACCGCAGCTTTCATCCCACATTAAATACCTGCTGCTTTTTTTTAAAAAAGGAAATTAAGGCCATTAGGGATACAGTCATGTAGAATCATGTGTAATTGCTAATGACAGACTGTGTCATATCATTTGTGCTAATTTCCCTCATTCCGGGTGGCTGAACATGGTTCAGCTTGGCTGCTTTTTCCAGATTTAGTTTTCGTGAGAACTGATGGAGTCAGAATAGGCCCTCATTAAGACTTCATCACACCCGCTGATCGCTTACAGCTAACTGCTGATATAAAGCCCATTGTCAGGTAGGCAATGACACACATACCAATGCAAGAAGTGGTGTGGCGTGGATGTCTGATTAAGCATGTCGATATGGAGATGTCAGGTAAAGCAAATGCCCAATAAGCAATGAACACACTCATACAGAGAAAGTGCATGCTATGCATATTTCACACTGTGCTCTATAGGGGAAGATGTATTTTGCCTGTAGCTTAACAATTGTTATTTTTTAACAATTGAGAGCAGCCCAGAGTATATGGCTAAACCATTGACATGGTGATAAATCACAGACCTTTGTACATTGTGCATCAGACAAAGTGATGTAAGTGGTAAAAAAGAAATACAAATGAACATCTTTGTTTTCTCGTACACTCTGCTTGTTTTACAGTGAGGGGCTAATAGCATGCCTAAGAAGTAAAGGCTAGAGATTTTGTTCAGGTCTGCTTCGCTATAGATGTCTTGTGGCAACCTTGCCAGCCAAGGTGCCAACAGACCAAGTTAAAGAGATGAAGAAAGCATGAAAGAGTTCCTCGAGAACATAAGAACTGGAATAGACAGGAATGGACCTATGCAGGTCCAACAGTTCTGCATTTTATTAGACCTTCCCATGGAGCATTTCCTTAATAGGGCAAGAATGAAATTCCATGACTTTTGGTTTCCAAAACGAAATGCTTTATCCACAGAATTGATATCTAGTTACTTTTCTCAGTGAAACCTCAATGGATTGTGGAATCAGATGTCTTGATTCTTACTTTTTTTTGTGGTAATTCAAGGTTCATCTCTCTGTATATTACCCACAATGCACTGCAAACAAAGTCTATTCTAGCACTGTGAAATGGCTACAAACAGCAAGCTGGTTTACAAATGCAAAATTCAAACAACTGTGCAAATCTAGCTGCATTGTCTGGTAATTTGATTTAGAATCCTTGTGTCAAAGAACTAACTGACACATTAGCTAGCAACATTTTAGCCAGCTACCTAATAAAAGAAATTAACCGGTAATATGGGGGGCATGGTGGCTTAGTGGTTAGCATGTTTGCCTCGCACCTGTTCTCCTTGTACTTTGGGGATTTCCTCCAGGTACTTCAGTTTCCTCCCCCAGACCAAAGACATGCATTGTAGGCTGATTGCCATTCCCAAATTGTCTTTAGTGTGTGAATGTGTGTGCGATTGTGCCCTGCAATGGGTTGGCACCCTGTCCAGGGTGCCCCAAGTTCCCTGGGATACCTGCGTAAGATAAGCAGTACAGAAGATGGATGGATGGAAGAACTTCATATGAACTAGTTTCTAAAATCCTCAATTTTGATTGGTCAGGAGGTGTTGATTGGATTTGTACAGCAGCTCGGACAGTAGTTCCCACTGCAAATGTCATATTAATGTGCTTGGTGTAATAGGGTATTGTTTCTATAACAACAGTTTACATAGGCACTTTCAGCAGATGCTTCTCAGAAATTATTGACATGTAATTGTTGTCCTATAACAACATGCCCTGTTTATTTAAATTATAATTTTATTTAAGCAATTATTAAGAACACCCAACTTGTTTTTTTTTTGTTTTTTTAACATTATCTATCATATTTTAACAGCCAAATACAGGGTTTTTCCTTATCCGCACTGGTCAAGGGCATTTATCTATGTGCCTGTTTCAGGTTAATGCATCATTGTCACTTGCCTGTCTTATTTTTATCTTCTTTAGGCAGCTTCTATCCTGAGTGTTCCTGCTCTCAGACCATTCCCTGTTCACAACCATGATATTTTTCAGCTTGGACATTTTCTAAAGCTGCTTCACTATAAGCTGTCAAGCTGCTTGTGCAATCTGTGCGGTGACATTTAAAATCAATACCAATTTTCAAAAGGCTAACATTCTTCATGTCAGTACTACTGTAAGTCTTCCCCTCATTCAGCGACATCTGTAGTGTATTTAAAGCGCTTTTATTCTTCGCTTGTTTTGTTCCTGCTTCAGTCAATTACCTAGGAACTCATCCATCTACGTAAAGATAAAACTACTGAAACAAAGCATAAATCTGGTAAATGTTATTGTGAGGTAAAAACTGCTTCCAAATTAGGCATTTTATATTGCTGAAATGGCCAATAACTGAAATGAGCAGCACATTGCATTTGCCATTAAGGACACTCACTCGATTAGTCTCAAGTGTGGTCATTTAGGGTCCAGGTCATGTGTGAAGTGAATTTAAAATGTCTTTATGCACATTTTTGTTCATGCAAGGTCTCATCATGGACTTATGTCTGTCTGTGTTTTACTGATAGAAAACAAGAAGACCAGGTCAATTGTTAATCCCTCTTTTTAAATATTCATTTTCCGTCAAGCACTATGTCAGAAATTTGCCATAGACAGCTCAGTATGACCCATCTCTTGGATATACATATGATAAATTTTTCATGGCGGCTCCTAAGCATTATATATTCACACTTCGTTTTAATAATATTCATGTTTAAAGGGTGGGGGTGGAGGATGTGGCGAGAGCTTGTCAGGCTGATGAGTTAAAACAGGTTCTTTGACGAAGATGGGGCTTGGGCAGGGGCACGGTGTGGAAAGAGCATTTAATGCCAGTTTTGTGCTCCTTTTTTTTATTATGAAGAGTTTTATAAGAGTTGATTTCTTTATCTGGCTGGGAAAACAGACTATAAGTGATAAGACCTGTGGTGGATTTTAATTCACCTATAATTAAATGTGAACACATTTTTGCACTGCGCACAGCAGCAGCCCCCATCAGCAAGTGAGAACGTTGCAGCATTTCCACAGACTTTATCATTCCCTCTAGCCTAGGCATGCTGGGAACAACAGAACACCACAGAGAGAGAGAAAGAGGGAAAGGGGCCGTGAATCAATCTGTGTAATGGGGGAAGGCCAAACGTAATAAATAATACAATAACAAGGCAAACTAATGAGCCGTTGCCAAGGTGAATTTTGCAGAATAGTCCCTCAATGTACAACCCCCCAACCCCCCCACCCATAATCCAGGGGAGCCGGTGGATGATAAAGCGGCGCCATAAGGCAACACCTGTGCAATTAAAACGTCTGACTCTTCTTTGCGCATTACATTAATTTCAGCCTTTTGTAAAGGCCCGATGAGCATGCTAATAATCTAGCCTACTTGACTCTGTGTCTAGCCGAAACAGGGCATCTAATTAGGCAAAGGTAATTAATTAGAGATAAACGGAGCTAATCAAGAGCCGTTAGTGTTCCTTCTGTGTCGTCATTAAGATGCTATGCTCTGATTGGCCACTTTACCACCTATCCAGTGACTAGAAGGGAAGTCTGGATGGTTTGCAAAATGCATACTTATGCTTCAACTATAGCAGTCACTATGTCAAGTAGAAAAAAAATACAAGTTTACAAAATCAATTTTGGGCATGAACATCACAAATTTACTACAGCAGAAGTGCAAAGTATTCAAGAATGCATTTCTGACATCATCCCTTATTTAAGGTGCATGGACTTACTAGTTACAAATTGACTGGAATTTACGGTTATGTTCTTACTGTATCAGACTGCATTCCTAAAGCATTTTTACATCCATTCTCTGACTTTTATCCATATGTACATCAAGCATAGAGTTCATAAGGGAACCAACAGTGATCCAAACAGACTTCAGACCAAGTGACAAAAGTTTTAGTACTCCAGAAGTCTAACAAACTGTTCACAATGCAGTCAGTGAAAATAATACCTGATACATAACACACTAATAATCATATTACAGCAAGTTTGCTTTTTCCAACTGTCCAGCATTGTTATTTGGTCAGCTACAAGTTTGAAAAGGCACAACAAGCTTGGGCTTGCTTATAACACATGTCTTTCTGAGTCAGATAGAGATACATATTGATGGAAACAGTAACTGTGTCTCAAATGACGTACACTACGCTATGCACTATACACTCTACCGTCGAGTGTATGGATTTTAAAAGGGTAGTATCATCTTAAATGGAACACTAACAGTTTTTTTACTAACCGGAATTATAAGCTGTTTCCCAGTTGATGGCAAATGACGTCAAACGCACGTAATGAGACGCGGCTAGCTCTAGCAGAGTCAATGAAAATTAATTTTACCG
>NC_071265.1:27813353-27843353 GCF_023375685.1 Ictalurus furcatus | reverse complement strand
ATATTAGGAAAAAGTGGGAGGGGGACAAAACCTAGATTTTGAAATGTGGGGACATCCCCCTCATGTAAAATGGCTCCTACGCCCATGATCATTACTAAATAGTATCCAAGATGAGAATTAGTGTGTCCCAATGTCCCAAATCGTAGTATGTTGAAATGAGTATCCCAAAGGTACACAGATGGTTTACTATTTCTGGTAGATTTTTGAAGTGTGGATCCTTGGACACTTTTTCAGCTAATATTGTCCACAACTCCTTGTGCGGTTTGCCTTCAACAAATTCAAGGATGCATTTTAGAGAGGAGTAAATGAATCCATCCATCCTTTCATCTTCTATACCGCTTATCCTATTGGGCCATGGTTAACCTGGAGCCTATTCCAAGGAGCATCGGGCACAAGGCGGGGTACACCCTGGACAGGGTGCTAATCCATCACAGGGCGTAAATGAATCCATGATGTGGAAAAATAAATCAAGGGAATGATAAGTTATATAACTATACATTATATAAGCAATGTTCTCTTCTGTTACATAATGTGTTAGTATGTCCTAGTACTAGCATACTCTTTTACTACACACTCAAAAATGTACTGTTTTCACAAAAAGAGTACATACTTTTAGTGCATAGTATAAGTACACCAGTTGGGATGCAGGGTTAGTCTTGTCTCTGCCCCTTGTCCTGTTATTGGTGTATTTCCTGATTGTGTCTACCTGTTCTCTGTTCACATCTTGATTAGTTTGCCTTTTTAAACCCTTTGTCTTTGATTGTGAAGTCTTATGAAGTCTTGTACATTTAGTAGTGTTAAGTCTGTCTCATTTCTGTGTTTCATGTTCCCTGGTTTTGACTCTCACCCATTTTCCTTTATTTTTCTGTTTATACACATTGAGGTCCAAAAATCTGGGACCACTAGTAAAAATGCTTCCTTTGGCATTCTTTTCAAATTTAATTGAACAATTTTCATAACAAATTATATTATACAGCAACAAAAACAACTTGAAAAGTAGAATCTTTCATAAACCGAAGTTATTTTCAGAGTTTCTTAATATTTGGCACACCCCTTTTTTGCTTTAATGACAGTGTGCACTCCAGCTGGCATGGACTACACAAGTTTGTGCAAAACCTTATGATCCATTTTAGATCAAATCCATTTCTTCAATAGAAGAGATTAGGCATGGGGAAAATCTGACATTTTGTAGAAAGCAGGTAACATAGTCAATATCACAAATTTGCTTTACATTTAAATAGGGACTTAGAAATAGTGCAGAATTTTAAATGTTAAATATTTCAGATATTAAATGTTTACTTTCTTTGTTTTAAATATTTCAAAATTCGAAAACCTTATGTTCTCACTGTGTACTGTGGGCACTTTTTCTTTTTAGGTTATTGCTACAACCCTCTAACTTTAACTTTTCACAGACTGACCTGCTGAATCTCACCCAGTCTGCCTTTGAGAGTGGCCTCCACAAGAACACCCAGTTTTGGACACTGCAAGAGATGACTGCAAGTCATTCCTTTCTTTTCTGCTTGATCAATCTGCGGCATCTGATACAGCATTTGATACAGTGAACCACAGATCACACTAGCTGCATTGGGATGGCTTGTGTCTCACCTCCCAGGAAGATCCTAGAGTGTATCATGGAAAGGCAAGGGATCTAAAATCATTAAAATTTTAAATAAAGGTGGCACAGCTGAAGTCTCTCTGTTTAACCCTCCTCTAATGTCATTGCACACCACCTTTGGGAAGAGTCATCCACTCTCATGGATTGCCTTATCACTTATTTCTTAAGATCTAACTCTGATAAATTAAAGTCAGTTAAGAGGTACATTAATATCTACCGCAGAGGACTCATGTCTTTTAGCTTGCTCAGAAATATGGCATCCATCAGGAAAATTAGGTTTTCATTTTTTGCCAAGCTTCTTTAATATCCATAATTGAAATTAAATTTAGTGGATAGTGTTTTCTTCATATTCAATTCACATTCATTAAAAAAGAATGTGTGCTTAAGTAACCTTTTAACAAACTGTTATAAATTTACATGTGCATTCTGTAAATAACTCGCGTACGTCAAGTCTTTGTACTTGACCCTCTTCTGATTTCATCGTACACCACCTCACTGGGAAAAAAAAGCTTCTCATCAGTTTATATTCTTATGAAATTCAGGTCTACCTCTGTGGAGGATGACTGCCTTTTAGCTTGCTCTATAGATATATTTCAATCTGGAGGAAGGACTGCCTTTTGAAACCAACATTTTAAAGACAGAGCTTCTTGTCATCCTGGCAAATCCCTTGATCTAACATATCACCATCAAGTACAGCATGTCATTGCTACTAACATCAAGGTCCTCCAGGAACTTTGGAGTAAAAACTAATGACTAGCTTTCCTGCATAGACCACATCACAGTGATTTCCCCATCATGCAGGTTTGCTGTGTATAATATAAGAGAGATCAGACTGTATCTAGAATATGTGACACAACGCCTTATCCAAGCACAGTTTAAATACAGCAACTGTCTGGAGGCCAGACTAAGAGCTTGAACTGTTAAACTATTGCAGATGATCCAGAATGCAGGAGCACATAATATGGTTTTAAGCAATTTGGGCAGATATTACACCCCTCGTCATCTCCTCCCTCTTGCTGCCTGCTTGCATCAAGTTCATGTCCTTGATGCTGCCTATAGACTAACCAATTAATGTTCATCCACCTACATGCAGTCACTATAGACTGTGAGTACACGTAGGTGGAGTCTATTAAAATGCTAGTTAAAATTATAAAAAAAAAACCCTGAAATATGAAATCTGCTGTAAATTTTGAAGCATTGTCTGTCTGAAAGAGGGAGAAAAGGAGCATTGCTGTGAAGAACAGATCAGGGGGAGCTTTTTTCTGCTTATTTTCTGCTTCTTCTATACCTCGAGGCCCAGAGCGGGAACATTTGGAACATTTTGACACCTAAATGCTAAACTCAACTGATTTTGGATGATAATAGAAGCAATAGCTCCAAGCTGTATTTCTAAAGAAATAAGTGAACGTGAGCAGACAGTTGGAGAAGAGAAGAGATGCAGAATAAAAATAATAAGAAGAATTGATTTGTTGACTATAAGGACATTGTTTTTGCAGCTGATTACACTGACATTATAACAAGGTACATTTACGAGTAGAAGAACAGAAAGAACAGAAGCCAGCTGTACCACTTACCTGCTTTTCCCACTGGTTTGTTGTGCTGGTTTGTTGTTGGAGAAGCACATCACAAAAATCTTGTCAAATGACACAAATTTATGCAGAATTGCTGTATGTTTTCTGTCAAGGTGCTTCCAATATCGTTTTTAAACATCATTTTGCCACAAGCTTGCAACTCATTAGCAAACAATTTAACAGCTAAAATCAAACAGAGAAATTGTTGTCAATATTTTTTAAATATTATTGCAGTTCTGTTGATTTTGACAAGTGCTAAAATATTTTTCACATAAAATCCCATGGATGGAGACTTTTCTTGTTGTTGATGTTTTTTTAAAAAAATAAAAAAATAAATAAATCTTCAATTACTATTGAAGATGTGCAGCGTGTAGCATTGCCGTCTCACAGCTCCGGGGTCCCTGGTTTGATCCTGAGCTCAGGTTACTCTGTGTGGAGTTCCGCATGTTTTCCCCGTGTCTATGCGGGTTTCCTCAGGGTTCTCCTGTTTCCTCCGACATCCAATAAAAAACCATTCAGATAGGTGGACTAGCGATGCTAAATTGTCCCACAGGTGTAAATGAGTGTGTGCATGTGTGTGCATGGTGCACTGTGATGACTGGTGTGATCACTTCAAGGCCAGTGTTCCTGGGATAGGCTTCTGTGACCCTGTGACCAGAATAAAGTGGTTAATGAAGATGAATGAATGAATGCTGTAGAGAAGGGCCCATCAATTAGATTTGACATGGGGCCAAATTCTCATGATGTCTGTGCATGCACACACACATGTACGCGAGTTTGCTTCCTCAATGGACTTTCAGTAGCTGGTAGAAATAGTTTATCGATTTAAAAAAAATAAAATAAATAAAAACCCCAGCTCTGTCCAAATTCAATAAATGTTTCTTTTATTTTTCAACTTCTCATGTAGAGTATTGGAGTGGATTACTTTGTGTCTTATTAAGATACAATTATCCTTGAAGTATTCATAGGTCATAAGAAGCTGGATCTCCTTTAAAAAAAAGTCATTTACATAATCTGATCCTCGACTGGACAACTGATAAATGAAGACGTAAAAGACGAAGTGGGGTGGCGTGACTGTAATTACAGTTAAGACGAATCAGCCTGTCGAGGTGTCCAGCTTCGTGTGTTCTTCACACCGTAAGTCATTTCATCAAGGGATGGAGGCACACATGTTCTCCAATTAGCCTGACAGAGTGGTTGTTAAGATGTTTAATTAGTAATGGGTGGTCTCACAGGCCTAGGTCCTGAGTGGGGGTGCAAATACGAGACACTATTTTTTGCTCCTTAGTTTTTCCTTCCTCGTCCTCTTTGCAATGTGGCGGCTGCTTTAACATGCCTACAGATGTGTTAAAAGCTAGCAAGGGTGTGTGTGTGAGAGAGAGAGGAGTGTAAGAGAAAGCGTGAGAAAGTAAAGGAACAGAAAAGCAAGCGCCTCAAAAAAAAAACAAAAAAAAAAACTGTGAATGGACCCAAATTATAATGTAATGTTCCTGCCGTAACTCCTATAACAACTCATTAGCGAACTGTCAGAGACATTTATTTGTTATACTATGCCTACAGCCAAAATCGCAGAGCCGGGAAAGTACACGTAATGCAATTAGATTAAAAAAAGCATCTAATAAAATATCCTTCAAGCGCAAATGTCAGGAGATAAAGTAAAAAAACAAGCAGCATTTTAATGCCTTTGCGCATCGTTTTCTTGCCTTGTTTCTGGCTTAATGTGTAATAATTATGTTTGCATCATCAGATTAACTTCAGTACAGTGCCATGGGCATCGAGAGAGCATTTTCCTGTTGATGTATTTTAGCTGCTGTTCCTTCTCAGCAGTGAGAATTAAAAC
Source organism: Ictalurus furcatus (assembly GCF_023375685.1). Taxonomy (NCBI): domain Eukaryota; kingdom Metazoa; phylum Chordata; class Actinopteri; order Siluriformes; family Ictaluridae; genus Ictalurus; species Ictalurus furcatus. The sequence continues at coordinate 27,838,327 of NC_071265.1, read as the reverse complement.
CAGTCAGTTCTAAAAACAGCCAGAAAACTGTGACCAGTGTCTTGAGCAACACTTTCATTGTTATTATTATTATTATTTCTGATGCATTTAGTAGTAAATTTGTAGACAGTCTTTGGGGAATAGTGAATCAGAGCATTTTCTGCTTGGCCTCCCAGACAAAACTTATCTAATTAGCTTCAATACTATAGGCAAAGTTTTCCTCTTTTCTCTTCCTTTATAATATTATTATGCATGCTCATGATCCCACTCTCATCCTCATCTATTCTTCCTGAATGCTGTTTTCTTACGATTGATGCTCATGTTTTTTGCATGTAAATGCACACAGAGAGTTTCTCTCCCAGCACCCTGTGCTCCAATTAGCGTAAGTGTGTATATCAGTGGCCTCAGGAAGGCCCTGTGCTGATGCGGCTGGCTTCTTCCGTCTGACATTCAAAAAAGATATGCCCAGGGCTCTGCGCTCCCTTTACTGCTGTATTTGAGCTGAATTTCTGCTGGTGAGATCTTCAAAGTTCCTGTTAAACTCCACTAAAACAGGCCTGTGACCCTTAAATTTTTTTTTTTACACAAATCAATATGCTCTCCCAGTGGACCCCCTTGTTCTCTCTGTCATCAATTGGCTTGTCACAGATGCTGTTATGATGCAGAGGAAATTCCTTAAAGAACAGACGGAAATAACCGGGAGCAATGCAGGAGACACTAAAGCATTATTTTACATAGCCGAAGGGCCAACGCAAGGTGCTGCACACACAAATAGTCTGCTAAACGCTGTCACTGGAGACTCTGTTTTGAAAGAAAAAAAAAATGACTCAGGATGAAAAAGTTTAAAGTTGATATTCAAATGAAGGCTTTAGAATGGTTTTTATTTATTTATTTATTTATTTATTTATTTTTACCCACGTTTGAACTAAAGATGCCAGTTTTCTGTGTGTGATTGAGAAGGGATTTTGATAGCGTTCACAGGGTCACATACTGTACTGTTTGACACAGAGGCCCCCTGTTTCCTTCCTGCTTACTGGTTCCCTCAGCTCCTGTAATTTCTCCACCCTGATCATGGTTAGCATCTGTTTCTTGCTTGTTCATATCTCATTATCATATTCATTATATCATGATATTCATAATAATATTGTTTCATTGCCCAATAGCCTTTGGTTTATTTGTGTTCTTTGTGAGGTTTTGCATGATTCCATACTAAATATTTCACTGTTCTTACCTGCATTTGTATTTTTTTGTGTGTGTGTAAATTTTTTCTTACTCCTAGTCCTGCATTATTTGTTTTTTTTTCTTGTCTCGACTCAAGCCTCTATGTTAGAATAATTAGCCTACAAAGCCCATTATTATGATATGATCATGATACGAATGATTAGCCTATGCAAGCCAATTAGAAATGAATGTTTTCTGTGACAATGATATGAATAACGTTATACATACATTAAAATACATGAAAACATTATAATACAAAAAAAAAAAAGATAATATAGCATAATTGGGCATTTCATTTCCTGTTTTAGTTCAGCTTATTTTTCAAACTTATTTTGAGCAAAATGATGGAAAACATTTTTTCTTTGCAGAAGTCTTCTGAAATAGTCCTAAGAGAACAACTTGACCAGACTGTGTGGTCCCAGTGTGCTGCAAAGCCGAGGTCACATTTTGGCTTTGGGCTGTTCGGAGCCCTAAGAGCTGAAACAGCCATCATTGAGACACAGAGCAGAGAACGTAAAGGGAGTAGGGCTGAGACAAAAAGACAGACAGATAGACACACACACACACACACACACACACACACGGGGGAGAGTGAGGGAAAGGCAAGGGTGTTGTGATGCTCTGTGGATGTTGCGTTTATGATATGCAAGGGCTGCTTGATGTGGCTGTAACTGCTCTGGAAAGCCTGCTGACAGGCTGTTGTAGCTGCTCGCTGATCACAGGCAGTAAAAGCATGCAGATGGTGGCAGATGATCAGCGTACTGCGAGCGGAATATAAATATGGCTGCTGTTGAAGGGAGGGAACAAACAAACACGCACGCATGCAGACACACACACACACACACACACACACACACACACACACACACCATAGACGAACAGAAACACTACTTACATTACCCTAGCCTTCTCAACGCTATAGTCCTTTTACAGTTCCATGCTAAATCCAGTATTAATAGCATATACAGACTTAGCATGCTAAAAATGTACTGTGTACATATTAAACGTATTCTCCTTATAAAAAACATACAGCATAATAAAGGTGCATTTACAGTATATTACAAACACTGTATATATTACACAATTATAAAATACAAGAAATCCTGTACAACACACACACACACACACATACATACGTACACACACACACACACACACACACACACATATATATATATATATATATATATATATACATACATTTATATAAATTGCACTACTAGGATAGATACATAAAAGAAAAGACAGAAGCGGTTGTGGTTAATGTGACAGTGTAATTGTGACTGTATGTGTAGTAATGATGATTAGCTTTGGTTTAAAGTTTAAAGAAGGACAGCACATTAAGAACATTTTGAGAACAAATTTTTCAAAACCATTTTCCCCAAGCTATGTTTTTTGTTGTTGTTGTTTCTTACACATTTCATTGGCCCAATGTGATATAATGTAATCAAACTGATGCTGTCTAATGTGTTATAATGTCATTAGGCCTGTGCTACAATGTAGAGGAAATTCCTTAAAGAATAGCAGGGATATAACCATATGCTGTATGTTGAACATGATGGGAGCCCTGGGATGTCATATATCTCCTCAAACTGCTTGCTTTTTACTAAGCCACTTCAGGTTAAGCACCTCCTCTGTCTCTATGCCAGTCCCACCTGGGGCCCCGGCCTTCTGGCCACAAGTCTGCTTTTTAGAACCCATCACGACTAATTGGCATATACTGTAACTCATAGCTTATTACACCCCAGATTTTTGCTGCGTTTGGTCATCGTCGGCTCTCTACAACACCTCTGAGCCTTCACTCTCCAAATAGACCTTTCTGAATAGAAAGTGTTTTAAAATGTTCTTTGTGATGATTGTTGGACATTTTTCACATTTCAGGGATCAAGCAGTGTGCATCAAATACGTTCACTGACACTGGGATTTCTCCTTCCTGCTATGTCTGGGCTAATTGGGATGGAAATAAAGCAGAGGAATGGCAAATTAATGTGACAGGAAGAAATCACATCTCAGCTGCCCAGCGAGCAGGGGGAATAAAACGAACCACGAGGCTGCTCCCGGCTGTGCAGTCTCTGTTGTGTAATTAATGTAGCATTTAATTCACCCATTAAGGTGACAGACTACAGTGTGTCAGTATATCTGTACAAATGTCTACCTCTGGCAACAGTTAAAAGCATTACATGTCATGACTAAAATAGAAGGATTTCATGCTATATTTTCGGTCTTCAGAACCGAATAGGTGGATATGAAAGATGATCACATGTATGAAATATCACATGTATGATTTGAAGTTTCATACATGTGAGGTGAGTTTTGGCTATAATGTGTCTTATGTAATCAGCTATGTTTGCATTGGGTATGATTAGCTCATGCTAGTTACATATGTGAGTTGTATGTGAATTTGCATAAAAGAGTACATTATTATTATTTTTTCCCCCCTATATCAGCATAATCTTAATTGTCTATATGATTATGTAATTTAAGTGATTTTTTTTTGGTTTTTGCTGGAGCAAGCAAGCTCACACCCTTTAACCTCTGCATCTTGATTGAACCATGAATTATTAGCTGGTCAGTGGCTAGGCTAATTAACGCCACAGTAATGTTCACTAGCCTTGGGCTTGGGTGCTGACGCTGTGTTAGGGACTGGCTGTGCTGCTCTGGTGTGCCACTGCTGATGTTTGCCTGCAGTTGAGCCCATTAGGATGAACTGTACCACAGTGATTGCTGTGTGAAAGCCAAGAGCTCCCTGAGTCCATGATTATCCTTGTAGAGTGTAATCTCTTGAACTGGTCCTAAATTCAGTATTATATGCTCCCGACTGAGCAGTTTCTGTTGTGAAATTCATATAGCACTTAATTCACCTTGTGAAGGTGTCAGACTACATTGTGTTAGTATAGCTGTTCAGAAAGCTGTCTTTGGTAACAAGCATAACATGAATGTCTTCTACAGTAAAATTCTTTTATGCTACATATTTTTCACAAAGTTTTCAATAAGCATATACTGACTGTATCTCTGTCATTTCTCCACCGAAAATCTCTATATGTTCAATTTGTCTTATATAATCAACCGGTTCTTGTGTAACTGATCTTATTTGTACTATCTCCCACAAGGTCTTATTACTGCACATGATCTCTGGCAAGCTGTTTTGCCTGTTAATTCCAATTAGCTCAGTTGTGCGTCTCCGTTGACCTTCCCTGTTCATGCCGTGGTTTGTTCTTGCTGTCCTGCAGTTCTCTGACATACCCGGCAGCCTCCAGTGTTGGACCCAAGAACCTCTTCACTGCTGGTGGCATGAACTCTATGGAATGTTACACAGGCCAGATTGTCTCATGGACCTGGTCATTATGTTTTAGAGGAGGGAGAGGTGGTTGTGGGCATAATAGGGGTTTCGTTTATGATGTAAAGTGGATGCTGGCCATTAATCTGAGCACTGGTTGGTACTGTAGTGTGCTGACAGGCTGATTGATGCCATGCTTACTCTTTCATGCCGAGCTGCTGCTTGTAGATCACAGTGAGAAACACTGAGTACATGTGCTCACACTGCTGAGCAGCTTCTCTCTCCGTAGTCTGCTAAAGCTGTGGAAGTGTTCTGTTGTTCTGTTGGCCAAGTACACAACAGCAAAATTGCGGGAGGGGAGCGGGAGGGCATGTGGCGACCGGGGGTGGGGGGGCTGTTAGAGCAGGAGTGTGCAGCTAAGAAGAGAATACATACAGTGACATCTCTGCAGGTTCTGCAGATTCAATTTGCTTCCAGTTTCCAGTTTCTGCTTCCTGTTTCTGATTTTATAATTCTGAAAATTAGGGCTGCACATAATTAAACTCCTAATTTAGTAATTAAATTACTAAACTGGATAATTCGCATTTTTTTTCAGCATTCTGTATTTGGAATTGTTTTCCCGAATGTTCTGTATTATTATTATCAAGAAACAGTTCATTTAATTCACTGATAATTTAAAAAGTTTTGCGAAATTAATATATGTTATTGACAGTCATGTGAAAAAATAAGTACACCCCATGGAAATTGTTGGCTTTTTTGACATATTTGGACAAGCAAACATTTGGTCCTCTTTGAAACACTGCCTATTAATAAAGGTGATACACACATTTTGTAGTAATTTTCACAATTTAAATGAACAAAAAAACAGATCAGTCACATGGAAAAAGTAAGTACACCCCTACATTTACCACACCTTTAAATGCATAAAATTAGAATTAGGTGTTCAAGATTGGGTGCCAGTGATTAGAACCTGCTTAGGGAGTGCAGGTGGAACCGGCCTTATTTATACCCCTCTGGTGTATAAATAAATGTATCTGGCATTCCCTTTGTTATTGAGGTGTGTGGTGGCATCATGCCAAGATCTAAAGAGTTCTATAAGGCCTTCAGAAAAAAAAATGCCTATGAGTCTGGCAAATGATTTAAAAAGATCTCCAAATTATTTGAAATACATCATTCCACTTTAAGGAACACCATCTACAAGTGGTGCAGATTTCAAATGACAATGCCAATTAGTCCAGGACTGACCGTCCCAGCAAATTCAGCCCAAAAGCAGTCCGTCTGATGCAAAAAGAAGTCTCCAAGAACCCCAAAATTTAATCGCAGGATCTGGTAGTAAGTCTTGCAACTGTTGGTGTCAAAGTGCATGCTTCTACAATCAGAAAGAGAGTGCACATATTTGACCCGCATGGAAGGCGTGTGAGGAAAAAGCCTTTACTGTCTAAAAAAAACATTAAAGCAAGACTACAGTTTGCCAATGAGCATACAGGCAAAGACCAGGCCTTTTAGAATGTTGTGCTCTGGACAGATGAATCAAAGACAGAGTTGTTTGGTCACAGTAACAGCAGACATGTTTGGTGCTGACCAAAGACAGCTTTTCAGGAGAAGCAGCTCATACCAACTTTGAAGCATGGTGGTGGAAATGTTATGATTTTGGGTCAGCTATGAATTTTGCATCATATCAAAGAGTGCTTGAAGATTAATGGGAGGTCATCTATCTGACAGTTGAAGTTGAACCGAAAGTGGGCCTTTCAACAGGGTAAAGATCCTAATCACACTAGCAATTTCACCAAGGAACGGCTCAAAAAGAAGAAATGGAAGGTTATGGAATGGCCTAGTCAAAGCCCGGATTTGAATCCCATTGAAATATTGTGGGGGGAATTCAAACGAGCAGTACATGCAGGAAAACCCTCAAATGTCTTGCAACTGAAAGAATATTGTATTCAATAGGGGTCAAAAATTCCAGCAAGCCTGGTAGACAATTATGCAAAACTCATACAAGAAGTTATTTCTGCTAAAGGGGGAAATACTAGCTTCTGAAGCCAAGGGTGTACTTACTTTTTCCACAGAAGAATATCACATCTATCGCTATTTCTTTTGAATAAATGCCAAAAAAAGCCAATTTCCATAGGGTGTACTTATTTTTTCACATGACTGTATATTTAAAATTGAAATATTTTTGTGACTTTTCTACCTGATTTTTCATTGATTAACACTGTTTCAGGTGGGTCATATGATTATTTTTAATCACAGGAAGTAACCTTAACACTGTTTGAAATAGTCTCTATAGGTATAAATGTAATTCGAACCACCTGAAACAAGCTCTTAAGTGTATAGTATGAATTTTAAGAAGCCTTTCAACAATTTATGGGGTTTTCATTCTTAGCAAAGGATGTCTCCACAAAAACTTGCAAAAGACAAATTTATGACTGTTAAAAGTTAGGAATCTATAAGTTTAGGATGGTAGAGTTAGCATTTGTAGCTTTATGTTCCATGCCACTCATTAGTATATCTACAGTGCTGTGAAAATGTATTTGCCCCATCCTGATTTCTTCTGTTTTTGTGTATATCTCATACTAAATAGTTTTAGATCTTCAAGCGAAATACAACATAAAACGAAGGCAACCTGTATAAACACAATACAGTTTTTATTCATTTATTATTTTTTTTGATGCAAGTTATCCAACACTTATCACCAACGTGATCTAATTGCCCCCCTTAAACTTACGATCTGGCCGTGTCACCTTTAGCAGCAGTAACTGCAACCAAACGCTTCCAATAACTGGAGATCAGTCTTTCACTTATTTCTAGGACTAGGATTTACTCCTATGCTTTGGATCGTCGTCTTGCTGCATAATCCAGTTGCGCTTGAGTTTCAACTTATGGACTGAAGACCGAACATTCTCCTTTTCCATTTTCAACTCATCAATACACAGAACATTCTCCCAAAAGGTTTGAGGATCATCAAGGTATGTTTTGGATGAGTCGTCGCTGTGGTCTTGGAGGAATTTTGGAATGTCGGCCACTTCTGGGAAGGTTCACTACTTTACCGAGTTTTTCCATTTGGAGATAACGGCTCTCACTGTGGTTCTTTGGAGTCCCAGAGCCTTTGAAATAGCTTTGTAACCCTTCCCAGACTGATGTATTTCAGTCACCTTCTTCCTCATCATTTCTGGAATTTCTTTCAACTTTGGCGTAGTGTGTTACTGGATAAGACCTTTTACCCAAATTCATGCTGATGAAAAAGTTCTATTTAAGTGTAGATTTGATTGAACAGGGTTTGCAGTAATCAGGCCTGGTTGTGTCTCGTCCAGCTGAACCCCATTAGGAATGCAGTTTCATAGATTTGGGGAATTAGTAACAACAGGGGCAAATACATTTTCACACAGTTCCAGTTAGTATTGGATAACTGTTTTTGCTTCAATAAATAATATTATCATTTAAATATTTTATTTTGTGTTTATTCAGGTTACCTACAGAAGAAATCAGGATGGGGCAAATACTTTTTCACAGCACTGTATGTAATTATGCATGAGATCTGGTTACAATAACACCAAACCATTCTTTAAAGACATTGCATTTCTTTTCATGCATATATTACAATAAAGAAAACGCTTCTGATAAGAATTTTTTTCCTCACTGAAAATAATCACAGAGGACCTCACCAGAAACTGGCAACCTGTTACTTTCATATGTCATGTATGTAAAGTGAATGATGTAGGATACAGACACACTTTGCAACTTGGCTTATATTTTGTCACAGAGATATAAATATCTGTGTAAAATTAACAGTGTATATTTCTGCATTTACACAATTTGATTGCACCATTCTCCCAACACCAATGGTTTCTCCATTTTGCAAAAAAAAAAAAAAAGACAGATGTATTTAATCCCATTTGTCTCACCATATCTATCTCCTTCTTCTCTTTCTGTCTCACCACTTCTCTGTCTGATTATCTTTCCTGTCCTCACTCACTCTAACTCCCAAATGCTGAGCTTGGTGTGAGAGAGCTAAGTGCTTCTCCTGAGATGGCTGCTTGGCCCATTTGCCTTCCACATCTGGACAGGCATGTCCGGGATGAGTATATTTAACTCCTGTTCATTAATCACACGTGGACAGTCAATTAGGGTTGTGAAACATGTAGCAGTCACATGGCTAAAGGTGTCACAGTAAAACAGAAACACTGAATAAGTCACTCTGGGGTTTCGAGTGTATGTGTGGACATGGAGGCTTAGAAACCCTTTTGAATTATCACCATCTCAACAGTGCTTATATAAAGATGTACTAATCCTTAGTAGCATGTGAATCACCATTAGTATATGCACAGTAGATCCTATTCGTCCTGATCCAGCAGTGTTGCATTATTATACATCTCATGTAACTTCATAGTACGTTTAGTAATGATGAACTGGATTCCAGCACATTGAAGCTGCTACACATTGTCACGTCTGATATTATGCACTGATAAACATGAATGCAGAGGAAAGCTGCCTGTTTGGCTGACAGTTTTTTTTTTGAAGATTTACATTACATGCCCTAAAGGACTCCCACATCCAATTACTTGATAGTGAATTCTATTCCATGTCCTTTGCACGGTACTTTAACTGGAATGCTGGATTTCCTTACTGCCACACTGTCTGTAATTATATTAAATACATTTGAATGAAATTAAATATGACGCCTACCAGAAAACCCCTGGAAACACTGGTAGAAAAAAAAAGGTAGACATGCCAGCACTGTCAGTATGTCAGTATGGGCCTGCAGTAATTTGTAATAAATTCAGTTGCTTCTACTTCCTAAACAATAAACAAAATACAGGGTGTCCCAAACGTCTCCGTACATAGGGGAAAGAGACATTTTTTAGCAAAATGTCTCAAAATCATACTTAGTTTATGTTATATATAAATTTTCAGATTGCCTTTGAGAATGCTTTTGACAATAGAAAAACATATTGAAATCATCCTCATGGCTGGATCGGGAAGCTGTTGCAAGGTTGTGATGGACTTTAACAGGAAAAATGGCGAGCACATCACACACGACACTGCTGTCAAACTTATTAACAAAGTCAGAAAGACTGGAAGTGTTGCAGACCAACCGAGAAGTTTACATCCACGAACATCCACTAATGAAGGCACAACTGACGTGGTGCTGGCAAACATTTGGACACCCTACAGTAGCCTAATTTAAAGCACCATGACTCTGACCAGGTGGTTACTCAGGATGCTGTAGATGCATTGTGCAGTGTTGTGTGCGCACCATTTTAACACACTCATGTTAACGAATGTGGTATTTGTTTGTCCTGCAAGCTTCACAACGTATTTGTTATATTCTATGGGATACCAGTCCATTAGAATGTGCACACATCTAAATTCAGCCAGATTTTTAAAAAAAAATCTTTCTGGCAAGCTTTCTAATAAAATGTGTGTAATGTGTATTTGTATCTGTTTAGAACACATTACTTGTTCATTTCAAATGTATTAATATGAGGCTACAGCCCTATTATGCATATTCATCCTCTCTCTCTCTCTTTCCCTAAATAGACATGTCAGGCTGGACCGAGAGGTCAGCAAGGTCACAAGGCCCTTTCTTCTCCTTTTCTTCTGAAGTTGACCTTGACTCAGACTGATTCATCCCCTGTCAGGTCACAGTTAAGAGGACTCTGTTTACAGCAGACCCTGTTGTGAGACAGCCGTTCTGCAGGCGCGTGCTTTAGGTCTATGACATCTCTTTGTTCTCTGACACTTTTTTTTATGCTGCAAACATCTTTATCTCTCATCCATTCTCTCCATGTGTGCTTCCCCTCTGTCACTTTGCAAATAAGGCTTACGGCTGAAAAGAGTGAGGTGTGGATGCAGAGGGATAATGTGTTTTTTTTTTTAAAACCGCTCTGTCAAAAGCAAACAAATTAAAAAGCAAGTCTATCCATTTGCACGGGTAATCACAGTAAATGGCCTGCAGCTCGCACGCATCTCGTTGTTTGTTGGACGATCGCAGATCCTCCTCGTTTGACAGCTTAGTTAGCAGTCCAGGGAGCTGTGAAAAGTCACACTCTCCGTATTGCGGGTTTGTTTTTCAATTTGGATGCCACAAGCGCAGCTCCTAACGAGAGTCTGTCACCACAGCTACTGAGATGAAATTTCTTCACGTACTTCTAAGTTGACCTAGAACTCATTTTTGTGTAGCTGTCAAGAATTTCGACTACTAGCAAACCATCTGTGTAATAGCATGAGCATTTTTTGTACTTTCTATAGGTATTGTGGTTCATGTAAATTCCTCAAGTGATGAGAAGGTCAAGATAACTCAACGGTTTTGCCTCAGTAGGTTTTTCCTCCTCATCACCTTGAGTGTGTATGTGTGTAAACTGACAAGAGCTAATTATTGATTAAACATGGCCTAGGCACTCAGATCTCACGGGAGGACATCGTGGAACACACAGGCCAGCAGAACACCACTCTGCTGCCATTTCCCATGAGCCCCTGGGCTTCAGGGACTGCAGCCTGCTAATGAGTTGTTTGCAGACCCCGAGAACGCGGTGGCGATAACCTCTGACCTCCAGCCACATTGTCTAGGGAGCAAGGGGAAGAAAACAGAGAGAGCACAAACAGGAGAGCGGGGGAGGCATGGTGTTTTAGCTGGAGTGTTTTCTTGTGGGGAGTGTTTTGGCTCTTGTGTTAAAACCTTGTGGCCTCGAGTGCCATGCGAATAACACTTTGCTTTATCTCCGAGCTCCGATCGATGCACCGCTTGATGAAATGCATTCAGTTTTTTTTTTGTTGATAAACTGTAACGCTGTGGTTGTGTATTAGTATGTTTGGGCCCATTCGTGTGCTCTGAGTCAAGGACACACACAGCAGCACAGACTAGCGTACATACACACACTAATAGTCATGATTAATGTTCCTCTTCTCGGAGACAAAATAAACCAGTTTCTCTGCCGTGTCATATTGAGGCACTAGAGGAGAAATGGTTTATCATCTTTGTCATACACTGTACCCTCGTTCAGTCTGCTCCTTCAAAGTGAAAGTTGTGTAAATATTTCAGGACGTGAACAATTTTCTGAAGATACACAAACAGTTAATCTGACCTTGCCTTATTACCTGTAGTCTATATATGATGTTTACAGTACCTCTGTGCTCATAATATTTTAGTAAATGTATATGGACGTAACACAGGTTTTGGTCATTTGGTGAAATTTGTTAAATAAAAATTAAAACAAAGCTTTCCTCAGTAATTTTATTAACAAATAATTGGGTGAATATTAGTATGAGTTGGGTTTGTGACATCAGAAAACTCATCATGGTCTGAAATGTATATATATATATATATATATATATAAATGTTTACATTAGCTAGCTGGCTATTTTAGTGCACAATTACAAAACCTAAACTTACACTTACTCTTGATACAGATATCTCATTTTAAGAGTTAGAGTCAGTCTAAGCTTCACATGTACAGGGTTATATTTAGCCAGTGTGGCCCCTTGACTTTTGTAATAGCATAGTACATTACAGGTAAAAGCATTGTGTAATAAGGGAAGAGGGGAAAGTGGTGGCTTTAAGATGTCAGGAGGACATGGGGGCATTTCCAATTTGCATATTCATTCATATTCATAGCTCTTTGCATTTTCAATGAGCACAGAGGTTTAAAATTAAACATTCAGGCAGACTTTAATCATAACGTTAAGACTTGGCAAAGACTCTTTAAAACCAACAGGTCAAAAAGACAATTCTAAATATCATGACTTTCCCACTCAACCCTTAAACACACACTTCTCTCCCATGAGTTGTTAATAATACTTATTCGGCCAGTCATATGAAGCTCTCTATTTGTATCTGTAGATGACATGCGATCTGGACCATGCCCAGTGAGGAGAAAAACCCATCTAATTAACCCTCCTGGTACCATGTCATGTGATTAAATTAAAAATGGCCGCACCCCCCCCACCCCCCCACCCCCCAATGGGCCCGCCCTGGTACAAAACACCACCAATAATCATTTGTTTTACCTTCCCATTTAAGCCTATTTCAGCGCTCTGATGAGTACATAATTACTGGCCCAGTCTTGCCTGCACGTCCTGTACGTTCGATGTTCATTAATAACAATAAAAGGTTGAGGGTTAAAAACTCATTTAATTGCCTTTATGTTAATGACATTATGAATAGCCGCAGCAGCAGAGAGTCTAATTTTGTCTGCCAGCTCCGGCGCCCGTTCCCCAGGAGGGCTACTCGTTTTTTGCCAGAATTACAGATGCACAGCTCCCTGCGTCTCGTGCAGGTGGGTGCCTTGGCAAAAGCAAAATTAATGTGCACAGCACTTTAGTTTCGGTGACTAACGTGCACTCTCCAGACAAGAATTATCCTGAGACTTGGGCAGGGAATGAGTTTCTCTCTCTCACACACACACACACACACACACACACCGGCTTAAAAATGCACCCAAGCCTAAGATGAAACAAACACCTTTGCTTGGTGACAATCCCCAACGAAGGAAGAGTTATGATACACATTGTCTTTTAGTTTGCTTTGATAATTCACACACAAACAACCTCTGTACTAACAGCATTTTAATATCTAATGTTAACAACACTCTCACTTGCCTCCTCACCTTCAGTGCTGCTGCTGACCAGAGACTTGCTAACAACTAAATTAGAAGGCTGCTCTGCTGTAATTCTCATGCCTTTCAGCACTTTCAGACATGAATATTGCAAGCAGTGATTTAAGTAGAGTTTTGGCTTTTTAACTTATTCAGATTCCTATTAGCCAAGGTTATACTACATGGGGGTCAAAATCTGAGTAAGGCTTCTTGTTCAAATTACTACTAATTAGAAGGTCTAAAACATTCTCTCTTTAAACTTTACATGGAACAGTAAGCTTACGCTTATGTCTCAGCGCTGTATGGTAAGGTTTATGCTAAATGAGAAAAAAAAAAGGAATATAGCAGTTTGGTGCAATAAATCTTACATGGCAGTGTGCAGGCTCAACAATGGATTAAACAACTGTAAATGATATAGTGTGTGCATATATAAAATATAAAATATGTGGAATATGCATTCTTCGATCTGCCAAAAGAAATAGGCGATGTAATGAAGTGAGGACAAAAGCACTTGGAAGTTGTTAGTTTACAGCCATCTCTGGGCAGAAATGAGGCCAAGGGGGTTGATGATGAATGAGTCCATCTCCTCGAGCAAAAGGATGACCTGGATCCCCCTCTCCTCTCCTTTTCTCTTCTTTCTTTCTCTTCCTATCCTCTCCTTTCCTTTTCTTTTCCTCTTCCCCTCTTGCTCTCTCGTTCTACCGCCAAATGGGCCAACATTTTTTTAACTGCACTGCTTTTAGCCAAAGTCACCAGCCCTGACCTATAGCAGCCCCTCCTCCTTCTCCCTCCTCCTTCTTCACAAAAACTGTAATCCCCTTTTCCCGCAGCTCAGAAATTTGATCAAATAGCATGCGCCCTTCCCCACCACTTACTGGCCAATTAAGTCAAGTTCTCATGCAGGGGGCCTGGCTGGCGGCGTGCTATGTTGGGAGGAATTGATTGAAGGCGTTCAGCAATCTATGAGCCCAGCTTTAACGATCTGGGTGATAATACTTGTAATTCTTCTGAGTCGGGGGACTGGCAGGCACAGCTGAGGCCGCGCTAATCCCTGTCCTGATACACTGAAGTAGCAGAGAGGCACTAATCTCTCTCATTCCTCACAAATGTTTTTTTTTCTCATAATTTCGTTGCACTTTTACTTCTTTTCTCATTCAAGCCTGCTCTGTTGCCTGTTTCTTGTCTGAAATCCATAAAAGGTAACAATAAAGAAGAAGAAGAAGAAAAAAAACAACAAGATAAATAATGCTGTGTATAATATATACAGTGGGGGAAATAAGTATTGAATGTGTCAATATTTTTTTTCAGTAAATATATTTCCAATGAAGTTATTCACATGAAATTTTCACCAGACATCAGCATTAACTCAAGAAATCTGGAAATATAAAGAATTCACAACACTAAAGTCCATAAATAAAGTTATGTGTAATAAAGTGGAATGACACAGGAGAAAAGTCTTGAAACCACTAAGAAAAAGCAGTTCTCCAAGGCGAGGTAAATCAAGGAACCAGCTGAAATCCATAAGGAATTATACCCTCTATCTGTGCAAATTAATATCAACTGGGTTAGTAAATTGATGGTTTATAAAAAGGCTTTTCGTGACCAAGAAACATCTCATGATGGGTAAAAGCAAAGAGCTCTCCCAAGACCTTCAGAACCTTATTGTTGCAAAACATATTGATGGAATCAGATACAGGCGTATTTAAAAACTTCCGAATCTTCCAGTAAGCACCATTGGGGCCGTTATACACAAGTGGAAGAAACATCACTCCGTCATCAACCGGCCATGCGCAGGATTTTCTCGCAAGATTTCTGACCAGGGAGTCAGAAGAATAGTCAGAAGAGTAGCACAAGAGCCAAGGACCACTCGGAAAGAGCTCCAGAAACACTTGGAGGCAGCAGGTACCATCTTCACAGAGAACACAATAGGCAATGCACTCCACTGCTCACGCTCACCCTGCAAGACTCCATTACTAAAGAAAAGGCATGTCGAAGCTCGTTTAAAGTTTCCTACAACTCCTTTGGACAAGCCTATGAAATACTGGGAGTGCAGTCTGGTCAGACGAGAGCAAAACTGAACTTTTTGGCTATGACACTACACACCATGTTTGGAGAAGAAATGACACTGCACATCACCCTAAAAACACTACACCAACAGTGAAGTGTGGAGGTGGAAGCATCATGGTGTGGGGCTGTTTTTCATCACATGGTACTGGCAGACTTCATATAACTGAAGGAACGATGAATGGAGATCTTTACCGGGAGATTCTTGAGAAGAATCTGCTGCCATCCACCAGGATGATGAAGATGAGACGTGGGTGGACCTTCCAGCAGGACAACGATCCACAGCATACAGCAAAGGACACTCTCAATTGGTTTCAGAGAAAAAAAAAAATCCAGGTGTCAGAATGGCCCAGTCCATCACCTGACTTCAATCCAATTGAAGAAGATTTAAAGACAATATGTTTAGAAGAATGGGTCAAAATCACACCTGAATACTGCAGCCCATTAATTTATTCATACAGGAAGTGTCTTGAAGCTGTCATTACAAACAAAGGCTTCTCCACTAAGTATTAAATACATTTCAGTTAGCGTGATCAATAATTTTTTCCTGTGTCATTCCTCTTTATTACACATAACTTCATTTATGGAATTTAATGTGTGGATTTCTTGAGTTAATACTGATGTCTGGTGAAAATTTCATGTGAATAACCTCATTGGAAATATATTTACTGAAACAAATGTTGACACATTCAATACTTATTCCCCCCACTGTACATTAGGCCTATTAGAGCTAGCAGTGACCCCAGCCCTCATGTCATCACTGAGGATGATCCTGACTCCGTACAACAGCAGCAGAAGTACTCACAGGCATTGAACAACACTAAAGAGGCACAGCACACCACAGCAAAACTGATAACTGAAAGCAAGGAGAAGATAAACACTGGCAAACCATCAACAAAACCAAAAAACTGCAGTGAATCACAGAATGCCATGATACAGGACAGTGAAAGAGCAGAGTGCAGCACAGGTACTGTAGGAAGAAATCTCACATAATTGGAGGATGGTGAGATTGAGTCAGATGAACCAGCATTCTTTAACAGTTCAGGAACCACACACCAACAGCCTGAGGATCTGTACACCACTTTCTACCACTGACTAAAGGAAAAAGGAATGTTTCACTCTCCAGCTACTTTCCAGATAAGCGAAATTTGTTAAATCAGCACAAAACACCACAAGAAATGACAATTTAAAAGTACTGTCACCGCGAAGAAGATTCAGCAGCAGCACAGAAAGCTCTTTAAACTGGACTATGAACATTCTTATTGAAGTTATTTAAAGCGAAATCAGGACAAGACTGAAGGGGCTTTTGGACTTATCTGGGTGGGAGGGTGTGGGGTGTGGGGTCTGAGGGTGTTTTAAAACATGTAAATATGTAAATATATAAATATGTAAATATTTAAAATTGATACATTAAAGGAACCGTAAAAAGTGTTTTAAAAAATCTCTCTCGCGCTCTTTCTCTCTCTCTGTAATTTAGAATCCTAAAGTGTTATTCTGTTTAAGAGTCTTTCCCGAAAACCCCGCTTAAAGAGTTTATAAAAAAGAAGCGTCCTCTCACATTCAACTGCTTTTATTTCCAGCAAATTTCTTAACATGTGTAAATATTGGTATTAACATAAAAAGATTCAACAACTGAGACATAAACTGAACAAGTTTCAGAGAGAGTTGACGAACAGAAATGGAATAATGAGTCCCTGAACAAAGGGGGGGGGGGGGGGGGGTCAATATTAAAAGTAACAGTCAGTATCTGGTGGCCTCCAGCTGCTTTAAGTACTACAGTGCATCTCATCCTTATGGACTGCACCAGATTTGTCAGTTCTTGCTGTGAGATGGTACTGCACTCTTCCACCAAGGCATTCGCAAGTTCTCGATCACGTCTGGGGGGGGGGGGGGGGGCATGATTACATGTAATTTTCCACTGCAAGGACGATCAGCTGTCCTTCCTGTCTCTCTCTAGCACTGTGTTATGTGTCTTACATTACAGTCATTGCAGTTTATTGCTCTGGCCACAGCTGCAGTCCTCATGCCTCCCTGCAGCAGGCCTATGGCATGTTCACGCAGGAGAGCAGGAACCCTAGTCATCTTTCTTCTGGTGTTTTTCAGAGTCAGTAGAAAGGTCTCTTTAGTGTCCTAAGTTACTGTAACTGTGACCTTAATTGCCTACCGCCTGTAAACTGTTGTTTAAGGACTGTTCCACAGGTGCATGTGCAATGATTGTTTGTGGTTCATTGAACAAGCATGAAAAACATCGTTTAAACCCTTTCCAATAAAGACCTGTAAAGCTTATATAGATTTTACAAAATTATCTTTAAAATACAGTCTCCTGAATAAGGGACTTTTTTTTTTGTTTTGTTTTGTTTTTTTTGCTGAGTATATGTGGGGGGTTTGACTTTCAGAGAGGGTTCTACATAGAGCCACTTAGAACTATCCAAATAGAACTATCTAAAGGTACCCTTTTATCTAAGAGTGTAGGGATACCTACAGAAATGTTACAAGTTCAATAGAACTGAACCTTTTAAATTCACATTACTGAATTCATTCTGAAGACATTTCACTTTAAGCTAAGGAAAACAACTAATTTTAAATTATGTGTGTGAACACAAAATTGGAGCAAATGAAGTGTAATGCCACTATTCTTTGCATCTGGAGGGGGATGATTGTTTAATATTAGGTGATAGAATCATTACACCACAGCCCTTTTACAACCATTATTCCTTCAGCGAATCTTCTCTAATCTGCTGTGTCATTTTATGTTGATGGTACGGGCTAGTTGGTGGCAAACAGGCCACTACAGTGAAATACTAACAACCTTAAGGCACAGGCATAATTAGAGCAAAGCAACGGATGAAGGACTCATTGAAGCGATAGGTCATCAAAATACAGACTTGTGTGTGTTTGAGATGAGTGCGTATGTGTATGTGTGAGTATGTGGGTTTGAAATCACATCCGTTAAATACTCGGTGCTGTAAACATGGTTGCTTGGGAGTGAATGTTAGTTTGACTCATTATTTTTGTCAGGACTGCATATGTTTCCCCCGCATGTGCAACTCGGCCTTATTATCATCTCGATCAGCACAGGAGGATAGAGTCACATTAATTTGTAGTAATTAATAGCGGCGATGCATCTGACAGCACATGCTAACAAGAGCCTTTGATTGTTCTCTAACCACTACTTTTCTTCTCTGCGTTTACCTCTGAGGAATTCGGAAATATCAAAGCTCGGCTCCATCTGATAAGTGTCAAAATGCAATTTATGAAAGTTTAATTCTTTTGTTGATTCGCTTCAGTGGGTTTTTGATGCCTGCAGTGTCTGCTCCCCTGGTAGAACTTAGAGGAATCGAGTGCTTGTCACCAAAACGGTCTGCTTTTTTTGCTGAGAACAATTGCCATAGGCCAGCCCAACAGGCATGGTTTAATTGCCATTAATTAAAAGCATAAATCTTTTTTTTCTTTGCTGCCTCTGCTCTTAAACAGGGCTTTATGTAGCTGCTTTTTTCTCTCCCTCCTCCCTCGTGCTTCTCAAAATCCCTTCTGGCTAGCGAAGGTCAACACCCCCCTCCCCTCCCCTCCCCTCCCCTCCCCACACCTTCCCCCACCACTCCCTCCTCTCTGCAGATCTCTGGAACCATCTTTTTAACACACTCTTCTGCATGATCCGATGTGAAGTGTGAACGGCACAGTGATATTTAGTAAACCAGCTTCCTGCTTTATTGCAGTGTAATGAGGTCAAATGAATCCCCCTTGTAAGTGAGCTGAGACAGCTATGCCTTCCAAATGCTTTCTGACAGCGAGGCAAACAGCCGGTAAACATGACAGCAGCTCCCAGAGAGAGTGGACACTGAGGAAAGAAAGAGCACACACACACGTGTGCAAGCACACACACACACACACACACACACACACACACACAAACCTCGCAGTTATCACAAGCACACTTTACATTTCTTACAGCATTTTCATTGGTTTCTTTCCCTCCTCCCAGATCTGTGTATTATTACACAATCATTTATGATTATATTCATATTCACCCATTAGGCACTCATTTATGGATGGTATGCTGTGATTGTCCTTGAGTACAGACTTAAATTTGGCCATCAAATCATGTGTTGGGATTGTGGATGTCTGTGTTTGAGGGATATGAGTAATTAGTGTGTGTCATGGACAATCAACCATCTCTGTCATGTTAAATCAGGTCAAAATAATCCAGCCTCCCTCACCCCACCCACTACAAGACGCAAAATACACCACACAACAAAAGGCCCTGCAATTTGTTTACAGCTGTGTAGCCATTTCTGCATATTAGCCATAGTCATATCTGCGAGCATTTGCAACTGTTTCGTTTCATGAGCAAACGAGTCCTGCAGAGCCCCCTGTGCCTGATTTAAAAAAAGAAAAAGGAAAAAAAAAGAAGAGTGTACAGCCCAGCTTAGGGTCGAGGAGAGAGCAGCACGCATAAATATGCACAATCGGCCAGCCACTTTAGCCATCCTGATCGATGCTAGCGCCAACACACCAGGCAAACATCTTAAAAGCGGATGAAGTTTAGCTTAATTGGGAGCTTTGCAGGGCCGGCCTCGGCTGCACTCTATTCCCATCAAGAAGTCCCTGGAAACTGGGGGCGAGGATTTTTGTAAACTAAATGCACAAGCTTGCTGCCTTCATTTGTAATCAGGTCACAGCACTAACCTGTCAATTTGACCTACATAGCATTATATCTTGGAATTAATTTCTTAGAACTTTTCTATCTCACACATACATGCACACACCCAAGGTCCAAGTCAAATTTTTTTATATTCCTCACAGTTGACCATGAAGTGGAGGAGAAAGTTCCAATTAAAATTAAAATAAGCTCTTTTAACAGTCTCTTAAATTGACAACCGGACAATGATTTTAATATTGGTATCTGTCAAAGATGTGGGAAAATCCTCAGTTGATAGGGCCCAATGCTTCCAATTAGGAGGCGAGCAGCACCTCAGCCAGTAATGATTTCCAGCTCCCTAAAGATATGGTGCAGACACTTATTGCAAATTACTGACAAAGAGCCATGCTGTATTGATGAGGAGGAACAGCCAGCGCTCCTGTGTTCCCATCAGGTGAGCGAGTAACAAGGATAAGGCCTGGAGATCGGCTTTTCTCTCTCTCTCTGTCTCTCCTTCTCCCTCCCTTTCTCCTTGAATATAGTAAATATAGCCGTAATATCAATTCTGTGGGCTCTTACCGATCCTGACTGTGAATCTATGCTATTTGTCTAAAAATCCTTACACATTAAAGGTGAAAAACACCGATCTCTCAGTTCCACTTCTTTTTTGTATTTACATACATTGCCAGTCGAACATGTTTGAACATTCTATATATAGGGCTAAACCCTGCTCTGACCTGAAACAAGCTGTCACATTTGCTATTAATTCTACAAAATATCTACAAGAAGATGCTAATGGTTACAGATGGTTAGTGTTTGTAGCTTTTCAGACTTCATTTAATAAAATTGCTCTCTCTTTGAAATTCCAACTTTGATATGTTAAGTTCAAAGGAATGGTTTAATTGCATATTATTGGTTGAATATTCAGTGTTTTATTAATCACAAAAGCAGAATGAATGGTTAATCAATACCTCAAAATTTCAATCATACCTCAAATGGCCTTTGAGGCCATTCCACATTCAGATGGATGGTTACTTTTTTCTCATTACACAAAGTAGCAAGCAGTTTTTCACTGAAACACTGAGGATATGTATGTTATAGGTTGCCTCATATAAAATGCAACTCATAAAAGTCTGATTGGACCATTCGAATACAAGCAATCTGAACATCTGATATGTCATCTCCACAGGCAATGTAACAACTGTAAAGCACAGGGAACACTCAACAGCACTGATAGAAAGTGTTCTTTGAACAGTCCAGGGTTCTTCATTTAATAATTCATAAAGATCATGTGAGGTTAAGGCAAAGAATGCTGAGATGCGTTAGGATCTGTATGCAAGAAGAAATATATTTCGGTCTATATGTATAGATAAACAAATATCAAGTGGCTTTGGCAGCAGTAAGTCAGACTGATGTTAATTGCTTTAGGTGATGCTCATATGCTATATAGCACATATCGATTCTTCAAGAGATTCTTTAAAGTATCTGGTAACAACATGTTTATTTATTGATTTGTTGATTTGTAGCAGAAAAACTTCAGCAGTTAGTGTTGCCGTCTCACAGCTCCAGAGTCCCTGGCTCTATCCTGAGCTCGGGTTATTGTCTGTGTGGAGGTTCTGTGCATGTTCTCCCCATGTCCACATGGGTTTCCTCCAGCTTCTCCATTTTCACCTCCCAAAAACATGCAAGTAGATTGATCGCCTCTGATAAATTGTGTCCATGTGTAAAGGAATGTGTGTGTGTGTGTGGTGCCCTGTGATGGACTGGCATCGCATCCTGGATCTATTCCAGTTTAATGCCTGGCATTAGGGGTAGGCTCCAAATTCAGTGCAACCCTGAACAGGATGAAGAGGCTACTGAATGTGAGTGAGTGAACTTCAGTGGTAGGTTGAGCTGGATTTTTTTTTAAATTGTATACTATAGGAAATGATAACAAAATCAGATTTTGCCAATAGTTGGAAGAGTAATAGTAATGCTAATCTGATTATGGACATGAGCCACATGTCACTGATTTCTTCCTAAATATATGTTGTTTAAACCCATGAACAAGTAGAATGTGACAAACCGTTTCCTGCTACATTTTTAAAACTCACTGTACCTACTGCTGTAATGATAGTCGGCCTTGTGCTTATCACAAATCTCTTATTCACAATATGCTGATTCGCCTTTTAGGAGTTTTTCATTGTCAGTGTTGGCCCTGGCTTTGCTCACGAGGTATCTAAACCTGCATTCAGATTTCTGTAAAGCTGCTTTGTACCAACATCAATTTGTAACAGCCTTATACAAATAAAATTGGATTGAGTTGAATTGAACTTTACTATTATTTATTATTTATTACTATTTACTTCAGTTATTTCATGGAGGCAATATTGAATTAATCCTATGGTGGTTCCTATGGCAGCTCCAGCTCTTTTCTTTCCAGTTACTGTATGTTCATTCCCTCATGTATAATAGAAAAATAAAAGCTTTTAATGAATAACTAGATTTTTATTAATTCATCTTCGGTAATCGCTCTCTCAGGGTTTCAGTGGATCCAGAACATATCCCAGAAACACTGGGTACATGGCAGGAATACATTCTCGATGAAACGTCAATCAACACATTTGCATGCCACATGTTTGCAAGCTGATTCAGACATCTAGAGGCAATTTAGACTAGCCAATTCACATAGTCATATTTCTGGCAGGAAACACGAGTTCCCAAAGGAACTTTGAGAGAATCAGTGTTCAGAATCAAACTATCTGCTATGTCACTGTGCTTTCTGAAAGCCGTTCCATAGTATGTTGTTTCTGGACCATTTTAGACAATGATTGTATTATTAGTGTGCATATACCATTCTGTTATAATGTGTTAATGTATTTTAGTGTACCTAGAAAAGGCCTTGTGAAATTTTAAGAAATCCGGTTTGTACCATGGAAGATATCTACCTGACTATACATTTATTTGTATATGATTCACACCCAATTACTCTATATTTGTAGGGGGCAGTGTTGGTTAAATTACTCAGAAAAATGAATCCACTACAGATCATTCATTATTACTTATGATTACATTACTGATTACTGTATGTAAAAAGTAATCAGATTACTAATTACTTTACTTTCACATTACTTTCGAAACCTATCAAATCTACAAAAATACACTATAAAGTGAAACTCAGAGTTCTTTCAATAATTTTAGCACACATCAGTGTATGAGATGAAACTCGCCTCGGGTGTTGTCACTGTTTGTAGGGCTACTAGACCAATTAAAATATAAAACTTTTCTAACTAGGCTAGTTTGGTGTCGCTAGCCGAAGGGAGGCACAGCTAAGCTATCACTGTATGGATTTAGATGCTATAGAGCCATGCAGAGTACATTATCTTTCCTTATGCTCTGCTCATTTCATGTTCACGTAAACTGGAACTCATATAGACATTTACACACCTTTTCCTGCTCAGCATCAGAGGATGTTACTCTTTCATTTTCCCCTTTACAGGTTTTTTTTTTTTTTTTTTACTGACGATCAGTTACGTAGTGACAAACCGCTCCAAGTGGAGAATTATTCGGGGCTGAAGAAGAAATCTTCGGGGCTAAACGTGATTTATTTTAAAAATGCATTTTACTTAATATTGTTTTCTTAACAATACTTTTTTTTCCGCAATTAACGTAATTTTATTGACATAAGTAACTGTAATCAAATTACATAGATTTAAAATCTAATGCATTACATTACTGTGTTATCAGAAAAAGTCATTAGATTACAGTAACGCATTACTTTGGAGCGTGTTACACCCAACTCTGGTAGGGGGAGTAAGTTTATTGGATTTCATATAAGTGACCATTAACCTCTGACCATTATCCTAACTTATCCCATTTATTATTTACATCAATGGGCAGTGGTAGCTCAGTGGTTAAGACATTGGACTACTGATTGGAAGGTCATGAGTTCAAATCCCACCAAGCTGTCACTGCTGGGGCCTTAAACCTCAACTGCTCAGTTGTATAAAAAATGTGATAAATGTAAGTCACTCTGGAGCACTGGCACAAGCAGTGGTGGCTTGGCAGTTAATGCTCTGGGTTACTGATCAGAAGGTCAGGGGTTCCCCCAGCACTGCCAAGCTGCCACTGTTGGGCCCTTGAGCAAGGCTCTTAACCCTCTCTCTGCTCCATGGGCGCTGTATCAAGCTGACCCCAGCTTCCTGACAAATGCCATAGATAAACAAAAAACTACATTTATGATAACTGGAGTATCTGATGTGCCACTCTGCTCAGCTGCATGTGAAAAAAGTAATGAATACATTTACTCTTACTTATTTTTAAACAGAAGAGCATTGGGAAATGATTAAAGTGTATAAATGGTCAATCAACAATACACAATCTACAAAGGCCTCCACATCCAGATGGCTTGTGGTTGCTTTCTACATCAAGCTCCTCGGGGCATTTCCACCACTACAGTGAGAGATGCAATAGTCTGAGACCACTTTCTCTTGTCTATTTTCTAAACAGCAGCATTGAAGGGCAAAACAACCTGATCTCAGAAATGCTGCTAAGGGCAAGTTCCAGCCAATTCCCTGACTTCTTTTAGAATAGTCAAGTCCTATAATGCTTTGGGCATTTTAAAGTGCCTTTCTACCTTCACAAACACATACACATTCACCATGTTGACCCTTTGGAACTGTAGACACTTTCAGCATTATAAAGATCAGAAAGTTTTATATTTTCACATTATGTAATAAATTATGTATATCAAAAATGTTGGTCATATATCATTAAGCTTACAGTGCTATCTTTCCATCGCAAAATGCTCTTTGGCAGGAGCTATAATGATAGTGTTTGAAATAAATCATGCTGGCAACACACTTTGATCTTACTATATTTAAATGAAAGATACATTTATAAAGATTATGCCGGAAGCTAAAAATGGACTCTCATATTCTCATATATAGAATATATAGATTGAGAGAAGACTACAGTGAAATGTTAGAGCTTCCCTGCTTATAGAATGATTCTCACTCGCACAAATTTCTCTATATTTCTGAACTTTCATAGCATTTACCATGCCTGTGCCTCTTTGAGATGAAAAGTCCTCTCTTTCTTTGATATCTCCTGTCCTGATGTCAGCATGAGTGACAGGTGTGCTGACGGGGAGGATGGATTGCCACTGAAACGCCGTCTTTGTCTCAATCTTTTGCCCTGGGCTGTGGGCGTCAGAAACATAAGC